>NC_057938.1:18013455-18095955 GCF_018555375.3 Anguilla rostrata | reverse complement strand
TAGCTGCGGGCCGGGAGCGCCTGGCTAACCGCGTTAATTACCCAGCTGTCTCAGCTCACTTCTCTGAATCAGGTGACTGGAGACCCGTGTGGACAGAGCGTCACGTCACATGACCCCTGAGGGAGGTCACATTTCCTCTGTCTTTCTCCTTTCCCTGCTTCGTCTCCCTCTATCATTCTCTCTCTCCCATGCTCCCTCTACCTCGGTGACACAGGTGTTCCTGCAATGGGGTGGCCCCTCCCCCGCTCTCTGCGTGGTAGGGAGGGGTTTACCGCCCCCTCCCCCCCACTGTGACAGGCTGACTCTGCCCGTAGGCCCCGCCTTTCCATCCCTCCTCCCAGCTGGCCCCCTGACCAGTCCCTAGGATGTGGACTCGCATTCTCTCTCAGAAACTCCCCTTCAGATGTTGCCCATCGATCGGCCGTTGCTAGGCAACAGCTCAGGTAGCCACATCGCCGCCTCTCTGGCCCTGAGGAGCGGCCGCCGGCCCCGCAGAGCGGCCCGCCGCAGCGCCCGTCACGAGAGGCGAGTCTCCGGCCGGCCGGCACGCGGCTCCCGCGACGGGAGGGCGTCGGCGCGGAACCGCTAAGCGGCACGCTAACCGCTAACGCTAACTCTGACCCTCGGAATAACCGCCGCTGTCGGCACGCGCTCAAGGTCAACGCGATGAGCGAATCGCTTAATAAAAAAACAGCTATGGGTCAAATAATATAACCCTTTGAAGAGTAGGTTTACATCAGCATTAGAATGATCGGTTAAGAAAATTCTGATTAGTGATATTAGCATATTAGTGATGTCACACCTTTAAGGGTTAAAAGCAGACAGAGAGAGACAGAGAGAGTGAAAGAGAGAGACAGCTATGCAAACATCCTTTCCGTGGGCGACGGCGTGGGCGTGTACTCGAAAGTGCGCCGTCGAAACCCCGAAAGGCCGAGGTCGCGCCAGGAGAGCGCCGATTTCAGATCGCTCGCGGAAAAAAAAAAACGACAAACGTCAAACGGTCTGCGGGAAACCCGACTGTGTTGGTGTGGCGAGCGAAAGGCAGCGTGTTTGTGAACCGCAGCGGGCTTTAACCCGCGCAAGGATAGCGTCACTCCAGTAGGACGTACGGCCAACGCAGGCAGGCGGGCGCGTCACGAGTGAAAGGTGAAAGGGCGGCCCGGCTCAAAGGAGCGTTTCTTCGTATTCGTCACGAAACGATGGTGGAAGATAACCCCGTGTCCCGTGGGGAGCGATGAAAAGCTTCAGAGGAGACGCATGCGGGACATGACAAAGTGGAACCGTTTGGCTCACTTCAAAAAAAAAAAAAAAAAAGAGAGAAAGAGAGGGCGAGGAGAGCGAGAGAGAACGAGAGCGAGAGAGCCAGGGAGTGAGAGAAAGAGCGAGTGAAAGCGAGAGAGCGAGAGAAAGAGAGCGAGAGAGACGTGGAGAGCAGGGTGCAGCACCGTCTCCCAGGACTGATAGCTCTCATCAGCGCCCCATGCAAAGAGCAGTGCTGTGTAAAGTCCTGCCGTCGAAGGCTACGGCACTCAGACAGTGAAGGACAGGAGCCCTGGAGAGCTGCACCAGCACTGCCGAGTTCCCTCTGTACTGAATCGCTCAAGGGCCCAGTCCGCAAAGAGTCTACATCCAATCACAAGCGCCTAACGCGGTACAAACTCTTCCTCGTATTTATACACGCACACCGCAAGCCGGGGTCAATTCCCCAACGTGAAGCGACCCTCCTTGCCCCACCTACAGGAGGTCGCTCAAACGTGTTCAGACTCCATGGAGTGGCAGCCCAGCAAAGGCTGCTTTGAATCTGCACGCCGCCCTGACCCAGGGAGGAAGAAACGGGCTCCGAGCTCCTGCGTCTGTCCGCACGCTCCTCTCTGCCCCGCCAGGGGAAGCCGGGCAGAGGCCTTTCATCAAATGCCAAGACGCGCGTCCTTCCGCTGAATTTCACAGAGCACCCGCACCCCAGACGGGGAAACGGGGATGCTCTTTATCGACCCTCGCCTAATTAACAGCGCAGTTCCCCGCGATCCCGCTCCTGGGCTAACGAGCTAATCGGCGCGTCGCGCTTCCCTTCTTAATCCGCTGGCGGTACGGTTCCATTACCGCGGCTTCGTGTCCCGCTTGCCCCGGCGGGCCGCTAAGCCTAGGCTGAGTAACCGGGGCCGTCCCAAGGGAGGCGGCTTAAACGCAAAGGCGATGGGGGGGGGGGTCGTCGCGGCAACTTGTGGGTGGGTGGGAAATGATGGCGAACCCTGCCGTTTTGGGAAGTTAACCCGGCTGGCGGCCTACGTGTGGCTTTGGGTTCTCGTGGTGCGCTGGTTTCCCTTCCGCTGGGACTCTCGCTGCCCTGTGGCATTTACAGAGCGAGCCAAAGCCTGAAGCTCTGCTCGAGTGGCTCCAGAGTGCTGCAACGGCCCCAAACTGCCCCAAACTGCCCCCAAACTGCCCTCAAACTGCCCCCAAACTGCCACAAACTGCGGCACTGCTCTGGATAGGACCCAGGGCCGGTTCTATGAGAAACTGGGAATTTACCAATATACTCTTAAGGACTGGCATGGCCACGTTCCTCAATGTCACACCGCTAAGTCCTTGGCGGTAAGAAAGGCGCCCCACTGTAACCGCCAAGGTTAAAATGGGGATGTTGTGGTGAATGCCATTTTGTTTTGATTGCAGTTTAGAAGCAGTTTGGGTATAAGAATGGCACCGGGGTATATTACTGGATGGAAGTGGGAGGTTAATTTGCCCCGTGTGGATACAGTGCACCCTGGCCAACTGTGTGTCTGTGTGTGCGCATGCATGCGCGCATGTTCTCATGTGTTTGTTTGTGCTTGGTGTTTGCATGCGTGCTGTGTGTGTGTGTGTGTGTATGCGCGTGTGTGCATGGTTCATGGATCCCGTCCTTTGTGCTGAAAGCATGTCCAGCTGTCCCGAGCTGATCTTCCATCATCACGGCCCTGAATTTGCCGCTGGGGGAATTTCAGATACCGCAGCCGCCTGTCCGTCTGTCCGTCTGTCTGTCTGTCTGTCGTCCCTCTGTCTGCCAGCGCAATCGCCAGTCTGCCTGTCTGGCAATCCTTCTGTCTGTCTGCCTGTATCCATCTCCGGTTTTGGGGGAGACGGGCCGAAGATGCGTACAGATGCACCACCGCAAGTCAGCCCTGAATCTGCCCTGGACCCGCAGCTGTGAGCCCGGGCTTCTGCACTGGCGCCGCTGGCTAATCGGAGAGCTAACGTGCAAACGGGCCCCGCTTGTGCAACCGTGGGTTTGTCGGGCCGCTGATCCGCCGCGCGCTGGCGGGGGTCTGGCAAACGCGCGCCGGGTGCCCAGGTGAGGGAGGCCCCGCCGTGGCCGCCTCCAGAGGCCCGCTCCATCGGGAGGGCTGCGGGGCTCCCGGGGCTAAGGGCTCCCAGCGGCTAAGGGCTCCCGCGGCTAAGGGCTCCCGCGGCTAAGGGCTCCCACGGCTAAGGGCTCCCGCGGCTAAAGGCTCCCGTGGCTAAGGGCTCCCAGGCCAGGCCCACGCTGCGTATCCTGGGAACCTCCCCACAGTCACTGTGCCGAGGCTCATTGCGGCTGGCAAACAACTTTCAGTGGCAGCGTGCGTGCAGCAAAATGCATGAGAGAGATGCTGGGTAAGAAGCGCATGTACGAGAGGGAGAGAGGGAGAGAGAGAGCAAAAGAGAGAGATATACACACACAGCATACACATGTATGAACTTACACGCAGACACGCATTCACACACACACCACGCATACAGACACACACAAACACCAACATCACTGCCGTTTTCGTTATGGGTCTTTTTTGTTTGTTTGTTTTTTTAACCAACTAATCCATAATCTAGCTCAATCTATAATATATATCTATAATTTAATCTATATTGTACAGTTTCATTTAGTAGCCTCTGCTTTGGCAACGCAAGCGGCCACATTTGTCATGCCGATAAAGGGCTCAGAAATTTGATACACAGAGAGACAGAGGAAGAAAGAGATAGCAAAAGAGATAGAAAGAGAGAAAGACAGAGACAGAGAGAGAGAGAGAGAGAGAGAGAGAGACAGAGCGAGAGATACGGTCTGTGGTAATGAAGTCACCAGTCTCTAAAGAGGAGCACGCAAGTCAGGCAGCTGTCTGCAGGCTCCACCGCAGCCTGTGACTCGCAGACAGACGGGGAGTGTGTTCTCTCAGACAGCTGGAGCCGCGTGTGAGCCAGACCTGCGACCGCAGGAGCGTCACGCGGCCCTAACGTCTGACTAACGGCGCGGCGGCCCCGCCCTCGCGCCCTGAAACCGCCCAGGCCTCCGCGCCCCTCTGCTTCATCAACGTCCCTCCAGTTTCGGTGACGCCCCGCCCGTTCAGACCGCGAAAACAAGCGCGACCCCCCCCTACAACCCCCCCCCCACCCCCCCCGCAAATCTCCCTGACCCCCCGGCTGTCAACTGAGCTTGTTCCCGCCGGCCACGTTGCCGTGGCGAGCGACCGGCGGAACGAGCTCTTGCCTTCCGCGCCGCCTCGGCTAACGGCTCGCGCCCGAGGGCGTCTCTCGCGCCGCAGATGGTCAACAGAGGCCTTTTTTCGGCCTGGGCCCCGCCCGCCGCTGCGACCAACCAGCAAACAAACAAACAAACAAACAAAGAAACGAACAAACAAACAAACGAACGTGCGAACAAAAAAAAATAAAAGAAAGAGAGAGAGGGGGGGGGGAAGAAAGGGGCCGTCCGGAAGGATCTCTGTTCAGCGTGCGGGCTCCCCGCGCGCGGCTCTCTCTGGAACCCCAGCGGCGTACTCAAACAGGCGCGCGCCGGCGCTTTGTCTGAACGGCCGCGGCGAGCGTTTCCTATGTGGGCTCGGCGGCTCCTACGCGCCCTGGAAACGGTGAGTCACAGGGGCTAACGGCTCCTCAGTCGCCGCGGCACTCTTTTAAAACAACCACCACGATTTACCGGGCCCCGGGACCGGCGGGGCGAGGGAACCCGGCTTCGCACGCCGTTCTGCCGGGCCGGGCCGACTCTCTGCGCTCCGGCGGCGGTGTCCTTCGGCGTCCTGTTCCCTGTCCGACGAAGCGGCGCGTCGACTTTTCAGGCCGGCGTCTCCGTCGCTTCCCGCGTTGCGACACGAAAACCACCCCCCCCCCCCCGAAGAAAAACCACGAAACCGCGAGCGTCGCGAAGCGCCAGGGACGGCGGAGGACTCACTCCCCGGGCATTCCTGCCGCGCACACTCATGCATCCGCTTCTTCTTAACGTTTAAGTGGAAACACATTTCCGGCCCGCAAAACATCAACTGCCCCCAGGAGGACTGGAAATACAAACGCATGTGAGCGTTTGTGTGTGTGTGTGTACGCGTGCCTTTGCGTGTGTGCGTGTGTGTGTGTGTGAAGTGTGTTTGAGCAAAGCCAGAAACCGTGCGGAGAAAGAAATTACAATAAACAAACAAAAAAACCGAAACTCTTAGAGCGAGGTGCCAACCCTGAATGCGTTTTTAAGGCTGGAGGCATCGCTCTCCCAAAGCTACGGAGCGGAAAGCCGGCTGCAGACGGGACAGCGGCGGAGGGGGAGGGAGAAACCCCCCTGCGGTAAGAGAGAAGCCCTGGCGATGATGAGGCGGGCAGAAGGCTCGTGCTGAGGTGCGAGACGGCGCCAGACAGGGACATGTCACAGCCCCGCAGTCACTGCTCATTATGCAGCGAGACCGCGCCTGCTTCACAGGTTAGTGCGCTGCATTCAGACTCTGGGGCGTGTGTGTGTGTGTGTGCGTGTGTGTTTGTGTAGGGGGGGGGGAGGCGCTGGATTTGTGTGTCTGCAAGTGTGTGTGTGTGTGTGTTTGTGTGGGGCGGGGGAGGCGCTGGGTGTGTGTGTGTATGTGCGTGTGCATGTGTGTGTGTGTGTGGTGGGAATGGGGGGAATGCTGGCTGTGTGCGTGGTGTGTGTATGTTGCGTGGTGTGTGTGTGTGTGTGTGGGAAGGGGGGAATGCTGGGTGTGTGTGTGCGTTGTGGTGTGGGGTGGGGGATTTGCTAGGTGTGTTCGTGTCTGACAGTAAAGGTGAGGTCAGTCTGCGGTCCAGACGTGACTGCATGTCTGATTACCGTTTTTCCCTCCCGCTCTCTCTCTCTCCCTCTTTCTTTCTCTTTCTCTCTCTCTACCCCCATTCTTTCGCTTTCTCTCTCCCCCTTTCTTTCTCTTTCTCTCTCTCTCTCCCCATTCTTTCTCTATCTCCCCCCTTTCTTTATCTCCCCCCCCCCCCCCCTCTCTGTCTCTCTCAGACGCGTGCGTCGACAGAGCAGAGGGGAGCAGGAATGCGGTCTGGGTGCCAGACGAGACAGCAGACGGTATTTCCGGCGCACGTGCGCCACTCCGGCGCAGACAGGGCTCCCCCCCTCCCTCCCCTCCCTCCGCCCAGACAGGGCCGTGCGCTCCGGATTACGCCGCGCACCTGCGCTCGCTATAAATACTCCCGCCGACTCCCGCGCGCCGCGCGCACACACTCCCCCCTCTTTACCGTCGCCTCGCAACCGCCGCGCCGTTGACAACGGGCAGACGGTCGCCGGGGAGAAAATGGCCAGGTTGGGTTAGCTGATGATAGTGACTACGCAACCAAACGCTTCTTTAGAAGAAGAAAGAAAAAAAAAAAAAAAGATCCAGGGCACAGTGGACGAGTGAGGTCATGAGACGTGAGTCAGCCCACGGTAAAGTTTTACTGTCGCTCGGTTTCCTTCGCCGGGGCTGCCGCTCCTTCGGGTTCCTGGTGACTTCAGATTTCTCGAGGGGAGGGGGAGGGGGAGGGGGGGGGGAGGGGAGAGGCAAAAGCCACAAGAGGACCTAACCTAATCGCACCATGACGAACGTTAGTTTCATTTGAGGCTGCACAGAAACACTAGAAACCAGAGTAGCTGTGATGCCACGAGTATTTCGACAGAGATTCTAGGGGAACACGCGGCGCCTTTCTGAATTCCTGTAAATGTGTTTCCATATTACTGTAATGCTCAATAACAATGCCATACTATTTCCTTGAAATAAAAAAGCACTACTTCTTTATCTGAATGAGTAATCCCAGGAAGCTATCAAATACTAGATGACACAGCAGTAAAAAAAAAAAAAAAGTAAAATTATTCAAAATATAATTTATTTTGATTAATTCCAATCTTTAAAAAAGCTCTTTTCAGCAGTGTTAAACTGCAAATCATGAAAAGTACACAAATTTCCATCACTTTCATTGGCCATAGTTTTATTTTCTCTCTCTGTGCTTCAGAATCTTCGAAAGCCCATTTTCAGGGGTCTTAGAAACCACTGGTAACTTTATCTTTCATTTTCTATGTTTCATTTACCAGTAGAACTGCTCTATTATATCTAAGGAGGAATCATTTCCCACCAATTAATTTAATTTAATGGAGGAGGAAAAAAAACACACAAAAAAAGTAAGCAAGTCTACAGTATATCAGCAAACTGAGGAGTAGCTATAGCTAACACATTTAACACTTGAACCCATTTTCCAAAATACACTGCTAGGCTATGTAGAGTGTGACCATAACTGTAAAACAACAACAAATTCACTTGCACCAATCCATAAAGTTAATTTGTTTGAACCTGACAACGGCTGCATCTCGCTTGCCTCAAAGAAACGACCAAACGGACCAGCTGATGCGTGGGGTAGAGCGCTAACTCTCTGGCTACGGGAATGAGCGCGAGGATTCTGTAAATAAGTTTCTCTCTCATTAACAGCTACGCTCGACTGTAGAAATGAATGGACCGGAATTTTCCACAGAGGCCCCCGCCCACAGCAAGGTATTTCAACCGAAAATTCTTCAGCAGCATCACTCACCTCCTGATTTAACCCGTGAGCCCCGATGTGAAAGTGCTCATAACGCAACATAACAGCATAACATAACATAAAATAAAATAAAACAAGAGCAGGCCATTCAGCCCAAAAAACGTTAGCAATTTTCCTACCACTAAAGAGCACCTAGCGCTTAGTTTACCTACAACTAGACAGTACCTAGTACCGTATTAAGCCTAGTCTTGAAAATCCCCAGAGTTTCTGCCTCTAGTACATGACCTGGCAGGCTATTCCAGGCAGTGACTACTCTCGGTGTGAAAAAATACTTTTTTTTTTTTTAACATGTGCGGAATTTACCTTTTGCTAATTTCCATTTATGCCCCCTCGTTCTGCATTACAATACCGTCCCCGCGGCCAGGAGCTGAACAATCAGCCCGGCAAACGCGACGCCACATAAAAAAAGCCAAATGGTCCTCCTGCGTGTGAACCGCCAGTGTGAAACCCGAGCGCGACAGACTTCGGTCTGAGGCTTCTGTAGGGGTGACATTTGACCGACCCGTGGCGATCTGCGAGACAGTTGGCCCTCTCCCCCCGCCTTCCCCTCCCCCCTCTCCCGCCAGACCAGCTGGAAGCCTCCTCCAGACTCAACAAGAGGCCACGTCACCTGGCCGACTCCAGCCCTTCTTCACACTCTATCTGGGTCAGCTCTGGTTTAAGAAAACATCCAACTGTGAAGCAAAAAAAAACCCCTCACAGTGGGCTGGCATTCAAGCCCAGGCCCAGGGAAGCTTTCTCCGACCAACAGCAGAGCTCTACAGCGGAGTCTGAAGGGGTGGGTGGGGGTTCTTATCTTAAAACCACCACATTTTGCCGAACAAACAGCCGCCGAAGCAACGCGAAAAGGGCGCGCGCTCCGATTTAGACAGCAGGCGGGAGAGAGACGGCGACGCAGCCTTCGGCCACACTTACTTTGTCCGGCGTCCTCTTGGGCTGGTAGCTGAACTTCTCCTTCATCTGGTCCAGCAGCTGCTTGAGCTCGGCCTCCTCGGGCGAGCCCAGGTGCTTCCGGCCCAGCTGCAGGTAGCAGGGCCACTTGGCCGAGTCGAAGCCCCAGTGGCAGGTGCGCTTGTCGGGCGAGCGGTGCGAGTGCATGACGAACTTCTGCGGGGCGAAGAGCAGCTGGCACTCGGCGCACTGGATGCAGGGCGCGTCGGGCCGCCCGTAGAAGCGGGGCACGAACAGGCCCTGGCACTTGCCCAGGCACTGGTGCTCCACCTGGAAGCCGGCCTCGCCGCCGCCGCCGCCGCCCTCCTTCAGCGGCCCGTGCGCGGGGAGCTTGCCGCTGGGGTCGCGCGGCAGGGCGGCGCCGGGGTGGAGCAGGGCGTTGCAGAGGCGCTGGGCGTCGGTGAGCGTGATGAGGCCGCAGGAGGGCGCGTTGAAGGGCAGGATGCCCAGCACCTTGAGGATGCTCAGCTGCTCGGCGTCGCAGCGGGAGCAGTAGACGTACAGCTCGTCGCACACGGCGTTGATCTGCTGCAGCGAGAACTCGCGCAGCACCGAGTTGAGCACCTGCGGCAGGCACAGCCTCTTCTCCCCGCCCACCATGAAGCAGGAGATGGACTCCCCCTCCAGGAGCGAGTGCGTGAGCTCCGTGGAGCTGTCGCAGGGCACCAGGAGGGGGCCCCCGCCCAGGACGGGCGGGGAGGGGAGGGGCACCAGGACGGCGGGCGAGGCCCCGTCCTGGCCCCCGCCGCGCGCCGAGAAGGCGGCGGGCCCGCCCAGCGAGCTCTGGCTGCTGAGGGTGAACTGGGCCAGCGTGCGCTTCAGCCCCGGGCTCAGGTCCAGGGCCTTGGCCCCGCACCCGGCCGCCAGGTGGTCCCGCCTCCCGCCCCCCTCCTCCATTTCGCAGGCGCGCTCCTCCGGGTTCTCCCGCTTGACCTTCGGCGTTCGGGGCGGCCCGTCCTGGCCCCTGCGCTTCAGCTTCATCTCCGCCATCAGCCGCTTTTTGATGGGCGCGTCCTCCACCCTCTCCCGCCACAGCCTCTTCATGCTGCCCTTGAACGAGCTCAGGTCCTTGAAAGGGGCTTTCAGGCTCGCCTGAGTTCCCGCCATCGCCGTAGTCCAATCCACGGCCTTCTCTTCCCTCGCGCGACTGCTTCTTCCTGAAAAACTGAGCCTCTCTCTTCTTATCTTTAGCTTTTTTGGCAAATCTTCATGCGTCCACATACGTGCATGATGTGGCTGAGATGGAATTTGTTTTCAATTTCTTTTTCTGAGGATGTGGGAAAAAGATTTGGAAAAGACAGTGAGAAAATAACTCGAGTACAGGTAAAAGCTTCCCTTCCTTCCAAACTCAAACCGCCGGTATTTAACATTACATTTCCCGTGTGGTTAAGCGGACAGGACGCTCTGTGCTCTCAATAAGATATAAAATTTTAAACATCTCCTGAAGACCAAAATAGGTAGTCACATCCGTTAAATAAATAATTTATATGGATATGGGGAGAGGTTTTCGCTTAAAAAAAGTGACTGTGGCTGTAAGTAAGAGAACGGCCACTGATGAGGCGAGAAAGACAATTCACCACAGGACTTAGATGATTCACACACCTGGAAGGGTCTGTTCTGTCTAGCAAATTCACACCAATAAGCTCAATATAGTACAGAATTTACCAACACCGCCGCTTCGAAATGAAGCTATTTGGCCATAAGGCCAACAACTTGCTCAAATGCATCCAAAATATCCCTTCATTACCCTTAGTCCACATTCCTGATAGTCTGCTCACCCCAAGCTGACCCTGTCCACTAAATCAGTGTAGTGCAAAATGGTGAGAAAACACCCCAAAAATTTAACAGCACTCATTTGACCTGAGGTCACCTGGTAAAAGACGAAAAACACATCCAAAAGATTTTGGGTTCATTCTAAAGCTTTTAATTCAACTAAAAGCTTGTAATCCGACATACATTCGCGGGGTGACACCAAATTTGACAGAGGAAACGTATATTACCAGCACCATGAACAGTGAAACACAAGCAGCTCTCCAAGGGCGCATTAATAACAGAAAGCCATTAAAACCTATTAACCGATCGCAAATTAGTCAAATTCTATTAAATTCAGCTGGACCCACAACGTGTCTAAAGCTGAAAATCCAATCATTTCGAATCACGGGCTAGGCTATTTTACAAGAACAGTGTACATTGGACAGCCAACCGAAACTGTATCCCGGCACAATTATGATCATAAAATAATTTTAGCTCAGTTATAAAATTGTTCAATATAATGTAATTATTTGCACGCCTACACAGTTTACCTACCCAAAACGACTCCGACCATGTAAATTCCAATAAGGACTTCGTTATATTCCGTTTGGAATATATGTAACGCGCTAGCTCGCTACCAACAAGACCTAACCTCCATTTATATTTATAACAGATGTGTCCGGTGAATAGACTCCAATCGTGGTAAGAGCCAATATAATTCCCGTCGTAAAAAACCGTCCTTATGGCACCGAAATGTACACTAACCTAAGCAACAGTACAGCGAACCGTGTCCGTAAAATGCAAGCTGCTTCTTGAGGCTGTGGGCTTGCCCGCGGTGCATATGAATTTCCCAGTGCGTTGCACCTAATTAATTTGTCGTTTATTGTCGTTAATCCGCTTTTCTTCTGCATAGTTGCGGTCGGACGACGCCGACATTGGGGCAAAGCAAACCCAGCTATGTCGTAACTCGCCAGCTATCTGGTTCGCCTTGTCATTTCTGGTCGACAGTCCGCTTTCCCTTCTCTTTCACACTATCACCCCTCCCTCACGAGCAAGGACACCGCGCACAACTCTCACTCGCCCAGCCCGACCATTTACACCCCCACCTCGCTCTATAACCTCTCTCACCACTGCTGCCTGGCTATGGGTTCTGTTAGCTCGCTAACTAGAGTAGAGAGCCGTGTCGTTTGCGGTAATGACATTCACTCATTCGCTAACTGCAGATAGCTCGCAAAGCTGGCTTCCTGGCTGTCTGCCTTTCGTGGAACTACCTCGCTTGCTTGAGAGCTGCCTCCCATACGCTGAACCGCACAGAATTAGCTAAGCAGACAGATAGATACAGCTAGCCAGAATACAAGTTATCTCACTGAGTATGCCAGTCAACTAGCTCGCGTGCAACATAGCGAACCACCGAGCATTTTCCTTCCCAGTAACGTTAACGTTAGCTATGCATTGAGTAGGCTTCCTTTTAAAATGACCGCGACACGTTAGTAATTATTTGGACATACACTAGGTAGGTACCACAAGCGGTTTAGTGATATCCAGTTAGTTCTAAGTTAGCTAACTAATGTTACCTTGCTATTCATCAAACGTTAGAATGCCTTCGCCAGTTTTTTTCACCCTAGCGTTCTACTCGTAATGGCACTTTTCGTTTCCAAAGCCGGAGAATACGCATAGATTCCTAATAAGAAAAACAGTTAGCTATGCAATTCCAGTTTAAAAGGGGTTCTCATGGAAATGCTTTTCATAAATCAGTAAGCTAAATATCTCACATTAGCTATCTCGCTGTAAAACTGACCAGGCAGTCGCGAGCTAGCCAGCTTCACATCCCCGCGTTAAAACCGTCAAAGTGGACTATAACATTACCGGTTGCAATATTTACAGGTTAATTTCGTGTAAACCAACACAGAAGCCAGATAAGACGAGCTAAATTGTTACACTGTTACACAACTAATTGCTTAAATACAAAAAATGAAGGTACTTGCCTCAAAGCACAAGCTTTGCCTCCGCTCCCTCGGTGTCCCTTCGCTCTCTGCCTGACCGTCAACAAGATCCAGCCAGAAACAGCACTACAGACGCGCAACGTCACTCCACAACAGAATGGGCTAGGCTACGTCAGCCAGACCTGGGCATGTCACGGAAACTGCGCGGGGGTGTCCGTCTGTCTCGCAGTCTGGGTTTGTGTATATCTGCAACGAGTGGGGGAGGGACTCGCCGGCAGAGCAGTGTCGCCAGCCGTCTGTACAGTGTTTTGGTGGGAGCCTTGCTTTCAGACCCCGTATTTCTGACTTCTGCTTCACTTAAATAGGTCACATATTAACACATTAACACACTGTAGTCTGGGGCCAGCAAATAGAAAGTTTTTTTTTTTGCATGACTCATGTTGAATAATGTGCCTTAATTTTTTTTCTTCTATATTTTCTTTAACCTGGCAGCATTTACTTTTTCTACAGTTTGGTTTTGAACAATAAACATCTCAACCTTTTATTCATTTGTATGTGGTCTTTCAGCATTTCATAAGTATGATTAGGGATTCCATTTATATAACCACAAAGGAAATCCAGTTTTAGTATTTCCAAGTAGGGCTTAGGTTTCTTTGAAGGAAAAAAGAAGTTCTCGAATCTGTGTGCGCAGTGCGCACTCATACATGTGTGTGGGAAGAGTGTGTTAAGTGCCAACAACAGTGAAGCAGCTGACAAATTAAAGAATGATGCCAGGAGAGATAGTTTCCATGTGAGCCTCTGAATGAGTCAAAGGACTAACACATTGAGGTAACATTTACTCTACATTTGTATCATTCTGTAAGCGAGAACATATCTGTAAGTTAAGATATGCTTTTTGTAAGTAAATAAGATTACATTTTAGCTCCTTCCACATCTGTGCCAGGTACGTATCCCACTTAGATTTTAACTCGTATAAAGATCAGGTTTTCACACATCATGCATGTACTATATCAACCAGCTCATCTTGCGGCAAGACATCAGGAGTGTAGATCTTTCACTATAAAGAACTTTTGGCCTGTTTCATATCAAAGCCCTCTTAAATGACAATCTTCTGGCTGAGGCTCCCTATGTCAATAAAATGAACTGTTAACCCAACACCCAGTATAGGCCGCATTGCAGTGGCTGTTGAACTCATTAGTGCATGTCTAAAAGACATCATATGCAAAAGGATCTGTCTGACAAATATTCAGAAGAGTAATAATGTACTCAATTTTATATTTCTTCTGTTCCCGTTCGGGGTCGCCACAGCGGATCATCCTGATCCGCATATTTGATTTGACATATGTTTTACGCCGGATGCCCTTCCTGTCGCAACTTTCCCATTTATCCGGGCTTGGGACCGGCACTATGAATGCACTGACTTGTGCATTCCCAGTGGCTGGGTTTTGGGGCATTGGCCAGGATAACGAACCCAGGCCACCGGCGTGGCAGACGGAAGCACTACCACTGGGCTACCCCCCCAATAATGTACTAAATTAAATCATCATAATCATAACACCAAAGATGTGAAAAGCAAACTTTTTGTGTGAATACATTATTTATCTCAAAGTTTTGACTATATCTTTTAAAATATGGAAAAGGACAAAATATTCTTGAAAAGTAAAATTATTACATTTTGCTTTTGGAACACCTGGGAAAACACACAAAAGAGCAATGAATGCTCAGAAATGTTTTAAGTAACACAGCATATTCCTTTGAAGGCAACAGATGACAAACCTAGAAATGCAAAACAAAATGTTTCAAAAACCAAGTTCTAAAAATATCTAGTTTAACAAAATCTCTTTTGTCATTGCTTAGCCATTATCACAAATGTAATTATGCTAAATGTTGAATTAAAACTGACATAAGTTTGCACAAGTAACCAATTTGCCTTGAGGAACATTTTAAAGTTTTGCGCAAAGGACGGTTAGATGGAACTCAAGAGCATTTCAAGCTGTGGTGATTCACTGCCTGGTGGCATTCAGCTGGAACACAGGGAGTAGAGCTGATGTCTGCTGCTCACAAAATGTAGCCCCTTCTGAAAACAGGGCGCTGTGTGCTTTGTGACCCCCATGTCATCCAACTTGAACTGTTGACAAGTTTTCTTTCATTTAAAAGAGTCGGGATTAGGTAGTGAAACTCATTGTCTGAAAAGAAACCAATTAACACCAACAATCCTGGTTCTCTACACTTGAGGAGAACAGGAAAACGTGGAACTGGAGCCACTGGCTCCCAGCAATTATTCCATTGTTAAGAAGATAAGGAGCCACTTGGGAAAACACAGACAAAAAACAAAACATGACTGGATGTTTAGAGGTACATTGTTTCTTTCCTGGTGTCTTATCCCTCCTTGACCCTCCAAGATGTTTCCAAGCTTTCCTCACCTAAGTACTTTCCTGGCATAAGAAACCAAGAGCACATCAAGAAGAATGAGCCGTTTTTGAATTTAAATGTATCTGACCAGACAATGATGTACTGGAGCCTTACAATCACCATGGTATTGTTATCTTCATTATACACACAATGCCATAAGGTGAGGGCAGAACTGAACACATTTCCCTGGCCAGTCAAGTCCTGAGATCATAGATTCCTGTTATCAAATTACTCCTGGTGTTGTGTAAGGTAAATTAATCGTTCACGTGAACTATTATTGCTCCAATCCATCGTTCATTAATAGTAAAACATAAAACTGCACCAAGAGTCTGGGAAACAGCTGGGAGCAAAGTGATCTTTTCCCGTATCGATCCGAAAGCTGGTGGGATGCTCTCTTTGTCTGCATCCAGCTTCCATTAGTGTCTCCGGGACGACGCTTTAAGCACACCCAGGAGAGCAGACCTCAGTCGGAGCTTAAGATAAATACATTACGGGACAATGAGATAAATTTGTGGCCCTCACAACACGGAACACGGAGGAAGCCGCCCTCAGGACCGAGGCATTAGCTCGCCCATACGCCACGGAGCCCGCCGCGGGCCATCAATTCTGACGCGGCACAACACAGGATGTCGGCTGTCTGAACAAGCAAGTCCCCACCCCTCGGCGCTTCCATGGTTTTTTTCGCGTGCCAGTGCATTGTGGGTGTGGTTCATAAAGCATGTGTGGCATCAACTTTCTCATTTCAGCATTACAAACATGACATGGCGCAACCTTATAGAACAGAAAATGTAGGTTATGAATGAATTTCAACCCTATTGCTTTAATAATTAGTATCATTATTTTGGCAAATATAGATTTTTCTGGGGGAAAAAATTAATATTTAAGATTCCGATTAAAATCCAACAAAACATTTCAATCTACTCAATGAACACGCCATTGATTATACCAGGACAATGTATAATTTAAAGGCACAGTGAATGAGAGATTTACACTAGCGGGCAAGATGGCTGAGGTCCTTGCTGCCAGTTCCTTCTGTAATGGGGATAGGAGTAATTCATTTGGCATGCAAATCCAAAAATGGATCAGCACCTGGTCCTGCAGCGTATTTTCTACAAAGGGATCAGTCTGTTGCAGAATAGGCTGTTGGTTGCTTAATTAATGTCCCCGGGGAATAAAAATCCAGCAAGCAAAGAGCAAGATTGTTTGTGAGATCCACCACCATTTAGATCATTAATCAAAAGTGACCTTCAAGGTTATGGTTTTTTTTACCCTCCTCCCTGAGAATCCCAGAGTCCCAGTGC
Source organism: Anguilla rostrata (assembly GCF_018555375.3). Taxonomy (NCBI): domain Eukaryota; kingdom Metazoa; phylum Chordata; class Actinopteri; order Anguilliformes; family Anguillidae; genus Anguilla; species Anguilla rostrata. Next base: position 18,079,775 of record NC_057938.1, on the reverse strand, counting down.
TGCAAGAGAACCCCGGCAATGTCAGATCTGTGTTTAACCCAATGGCATCACACAGCCATGGGGAGACAAGGACATTGCACACCTATAAGGTCCCTCACGCTCAACTGATGTCCTTCCCAATGTCATATAAATGCATTTTCCAGAAAGTTCCCTGGGATTCGGAGGGGTTACACACACCAGTCTGCTGAACTCACATGCACCTTATATTCTACCCACGGGAAATCATAGTTCATTGAAACAGCAGTGGATGCGTTTTCAACATTTTGCACAACAATTATAGAGAAATCGCATTAGCTGAATAGTTTTGTTGTAGTCCATCTAAAATACGTTGTTTTACTCACCTTAAATACATATTATCTTCTTTGATGACCCTGTGCATTCAAAATCAGCATTCTCCAACAGTTACGCAATGAGTCAAAGAAAACGAATGCTACAATATTACGGCAAGCTTTTCAGTTGAGATCTTGCTTTTTTTATTCTCAAGACAACAAAGTTCTAAAACGGACTGCCACAGGAGCATTTAGGATTGGTCTTTTAATTGCGAACAGTAGCTGTGTCTATTTAGCGGGTTGCCAACCAGAAGCTAACTTGCAGTGCCAGAACAGACATATTGCATCAGATCTCCAGCGCTCCCATTTACAAATGACATACTTCACAAGAAATGTTTTCCCCATTTTTAAATTGGGACAATCAAGCATACATCTTTATCTGCATGGTTTACGGAACACTTTAAATGCAAGAAGTGACTGTACATGGTCTTTGAAATGTATTATTGTCAGGATTGCAATTAATTTTGACTTTTATTTTGGATTTCTTTTTCACTTGAGCATTAGCCGACTCGTATGTCACTTTCAGTTGAATTATCAAAGATGTTCAAAGAAGCACCGAGCCGCACTTGAAAAGATCAGTTCTGATAAATGGAAGATCATGAAACAAGCCTCTCGTTAATGATCCGTCATGTCAAAAATTGACATAACAGTGAAGACCGGACACTACCAATCTATATTCTCCACATCCCTTCACTGCCAGGTTTTTAATGATTTTGATAAGCTGAAAGCTTGGTTTTAATTGAACAATTACCACACTTATGTCCCAAAAGCAGTGTACATTTTCTCCATCAAGTCACATCTGGGCATACATTTGGGTACTTTTTTTTGTACACTTAAAAACCATGATTTTGCAGCAGTTTCCTGTACCCAACCTTCCTGTCTCTGGAATCCCCTTTGGCTCTTTTTGTACTGTGGGCAAGGGGGAGGGCGCAGAGAGAGAATGACCTTTCAACTCTGGTTGAGCGTGTGGTTGGTGGGGGAAATGCCTGTGGTCACATGACTCAGTGAACGTTCAGGAAGCACTGTGGTACAGCACATGGATCCAGGTTTATCACACTGGTTTAAAGTGCAAAGAATCTACCCTGTCCTTACACGAAAAAGGTAAAATTATACAGCAAATGCGGCTTCAACTACCTCAGATAAAGAACAATACTAACCTGAACAAAGCTTCTAGTTCAATCCTACTGAGACCATTTTAGACCATTACCAGCAATTCATATAATTAAATATGTATTTTTTCATGAACAGCACTAAATCACAATAAACTTGCAGAAACTCTGAGTGCTTAGCTGTAATGAGACCATCACAGACAAGTCACATGTTATTAGGGATTTTAAAAATGTTTTAATTTTCATAGCGGTTTCACCCTTTAACAAAATATGAAACAATGTAATTTTTTGTGAAACATTGAACAGAATGCAAATAAAAACAATAAAAAGAAACATTGCTTTAAAGTAACTAAACAGAAAAGTTACATTTTAAAGTGAATTTGGTACCCCTGTCGTCAGGAGGCCTCTCTGGTTCTCAGTTTTAAAATGACAAAAGAGCAATAAAAAAAGAAAAGAAAAACTGTGACGAACAAAAGAAAAATGTTGCTTTCCACAGCCTCTTCAAAATGTGTGAATTTAACAAGTTAGGATTTTCACACTGAATGGAATGTGTATGTGTGTAAGTGTACGTGTGTGCCTATATATATATATATAGACACACACATACACACATATATATGCGTGCATGTACATAAATTCATTTTTTAAAGTAACACTTACAGTGACCTCTTCATATTTTTACAGCAGATGTACAGATATAAAACGTATTTAGGAGACAATTGAGTATCAAATTTATCAAATTTTTAATGGGTATTGATTATTGATTGTTAGATCCCCATAGAACACAGTCCTTTTAATGCACGGTTAGGTCCAGCAGTCCTTGTGGTTGTCTGAGCACATACGTGCTTGTGCTTGTTCTGTGTGTGTGTGTGTGTGTGTGTGTGTGAGTGCGTATGTGTGTTTGGACAGTACCAGAGGTGCTAAGAGCGTCTGCTCTCACACGGAGTCTCAGGTTTCCACAGTGCTCTTGTGAAGCACAGCCAAGGGAGCAGGACGAGACAAACTGTCCCGAGAGAGAAGCCCTGATGCCCCTGGCCTGTCCTAGCCTAGCGTAGCCTAGCAGAGCGTAGCCTGTACACACCAGGAGCGACATCTCTGCCGTTTTTTTTGTTTTCAGCTCTTAAAAATAACTACTCAGACTCAAGACTTGAGGATGCACAGAAGGCAGACCAAGATAACATCCGGAAATTTCCAGTAACCACGATAATGCCAGGTAACCATACATAAATAAAACAAACAGTGAATAAAGAATATAAAGACAGCATTAGGAAAGGCAATGTATCGTTATAAACATGAAAAACAAAACAAAAAAAAAACCTCTATAAATGAACTATGACAGACAGTGTCCTCTTGGGCCAGTACTGCTTCCTACGCAAGCTGCGCATCGGAGAGTACTGCCAAGAGCATTATTATAATTTTCTCGTATTTTAATAGTCATTTTTTTTGGTCCTGCGTGAAAGCGTCTGTACCGCGCAGCTACATTTCCACCGTAACCATCGGACATAAAGCCGTTCTGGCTGTTCACAGTTTGTCAGCGTTTAACATTAGTGTTCGTTTGCTTCGTCAGAGCAGGCTGGCTTTAAAAGAGCAGCCGGCTCCATTCTGAAGACTGGCCCAGGTACCGTAGATACTACACTGTGAGCCGCTCTGGTTCCACTGAGGTTCCAGACTCAACGTAACACCTGCGTACATTGTATATAGACCATTACATCATTAAATAAAAATAAAAAAAGAAAATACCTAATTTAAAAAAGGCTAGTTCCCCTCCTTTCTATGGGCTCGGTGCTGGTAGAAGGTAGTTTGGAAGATTCATAGACTCTGCTCCAGATTTGTCCCTTGCGAGTTTGGCTTAAAGTTAAAAAAAGACCACGTCCTACAGAACTCTGAGCTCTTCACCAATGACATAAGCTCAAAAAGTTTGATGTGTACAAATAAAATAAGTATCAAACACCCATGTGTTGGGAAAGTGGATGGAATCTCCTTCCGTACACTGTAAATATTCACACTGCCCCTGTGACCTTTGACCTTGGGAATGACCTCAGTGGACCCTCGCGGGTCATCACTCAGGAGGTGCATTTCATCATCAGCGACTGGACGCCTTGCGTGGGCTTACGCGATACAGAATAAAAAGGGTATGCTTAAGGACTAGTGGTTCTTAACGGCAGAGAGTAAGATCGGTTTGGCAAGTGAAGGCTTGGCGACCAGAAACTCCCAAAGAGTGGGATCCTCGACCGAGCAGAGCTGTAGGAAAGGCAACCGCGAAGGTGGGCGTTCACACGCACTCCTCTGCGGACATCAGGAGCGGATTGATGTACTCGAAGCCTTCGAATTCCGACTGGTCGATCTTCCTGACAACATCGCTGAGAAAGGAAAGGAAAAAACGGTGTTCACACACACAAAATCAAATGTAAAGGATTACATTTTTCCACTTATCTCCATCAAACTGAAGAGGGAGAAACGGACGTTCTGTGAAATGGTGGGGGGGTGAGCGGGGCGGGGGGATCGTGGGGGGGAGCGATGCTTACTCATCGTCCGGCGTGAGCTGGATGGGCTCGTTGGTAAACTGGGCGTCGAAGTTGTCCAAGCCGAACTCCCCGGAGATGTTGGGCTTGAAGGGCGGAACCACTTGCTTCTGTTCCATCTGAAACAAAAATCACCCAGGTGTGTAAGAGAAGTTACCCAGCATGCACCTCTTCCCTAACGTCTCCATTCACTCCAGATGCCCATTCATAGAGATAAACTCTGTCTCTCCTATTCTTCTTAAATGACAGGAATTCCGTTATACCCCAGGGATGGTTAACTCCATTGCTGGTATGTGCTCATTCAGCTTACATGGTTTAACTGATAGGTAACTAGGACGGATGGAACAAGATGGAAATCCGTTGAAAACCGAAACAGTACTTAAACCTCACATTCAGAGACCAGAATTTCCCATTCTCCCAATGCCCTGTTTTAGCCCTTCTATTCAGGCAACTCATTTATACAATGAACACACACACACACACACACACACACACACACACATACATACATACACACACACACACACACACAAAGCATAGATTTTGTAAGGAGAGCATGGCAGTGTGCTCCTCTTACGTAAAGCAGAGAGAGTTAAAGAAAAGATTAGATAAAGAAAAAGAAAAGATCACACACAGTATACAGAGTGCCACGGCGAGTAATTAAAGCCCCAGCTACAGGGGGAGATTTGTATACAGGTTGACAGTCAGCTGATGTATGAACTGTGCTGCATGGTGCTCCTACTCCTACATCCATACAGGTATTGAAACCTTAACTCCACACATTAATTAAACCAGGTCAGAGTCCAACATTCAAAGAGACAGGTTCTGTAAACATAATTTCACAAAGCTACTCTCCTTGCATCAGTAAAGTAACGTCAGGCCAACATGGTGGGTATTAGCCGTGGTGGAAGCCCTGCTGCAGTGACACGGGCAGCTCAGCTCTGGAGCAGGGCTGTGTGGGGGCTCCCCACCGGCGAGGCTCCACCTGCAGGCCACCCGCGGTAACGCAGCCCAGACAGGAAGACAGCGTGTCTGAGGGGAAAGGGTAACCCGATCCCTCCAGACCGTCTGACCAGCCCGCCCCGGCTGCCCCCCCCCCCCCCCCCGGGGCCGAACAGGTGACGGGACATGACCGCCGTATCCCAGGCTGCAGGCCTTTTGGGTTACCACATCCAGGACGGCATCGCAGGGAGGGCAAAAATCTTTCCCGGGGCTCCACGCTAACATTTTTTCCAAGGAGCGCACATGCTCCCAAGTTGAAAGATTTAAGAGCATGATAATGCATCCCAATTAGCACATGCGCTCACACTCCCCCCTCCCCCCCAGTCAGCACACGTGAATTTTCATAAGCAAACGCTTCTAAAAATGGGAGCACTGTAGACCCCTGCTTCCAGGTGCACAATCATCCTGGATACATTTTGATAGAAATATTTCCAATGACCTCGTTCAGAAATTCTTTCAAATACACCAACCTTTTTTAAGCTCTTCAAAGCCCTTCCCCAGTAACTGGATCATTTGTCCTTTAATTTTAGTTTTTAGAAATATTACATAAACCTAACATGCTGGGGCATGCACGGACCGGCTTATTTTGAGATGCACATCACTGTTAGGACCAGAGACGCGCGCCCCTCACCGCGCGCGGTGACTCACCAGGTCCCAGTCCACGTTTCGGAAGAAGGGGTGACCCATGATGTCAGCGAAGCCCGTCTGCGGGTGGCAGCCCAGCCGCTCCTTGGGGTCCTGGGGGGGAGAGAAGGCTCGTGTTACATCATCTCCGCAAAGCGGGGTGGGGGGGGGGGTCTGTAAATTTAGCCTCTCAGCGTTAGAGCGGGTAGCTCTCCACCTTGTTTAAGAAGCCCTTCAGTACGCTGGCGGCTTTCACCGACAGGGACCTGGGGATTCGGATCTGCTTCTCCAATATTACTGATAAAGAGAGAGAGAGAAAGAGAGAGCATTAGAGAGCAGGAGAGAAAAGGAGGGAAGGAGGGAGAGAGAGAGCGAGAGAGAGCGAGAACAAGCAAGAGTGAGAGAGAGAGGTCATGGAATTAATATGACAGCAATAATGACGCCAAAATAGCAGAAGACTGAAATCACTATGCTTACAATAACAGCACTACTACTATCAATGTCAATAATAACAACTAAACATCAGCAATAATAGTGATCAGAAAACTTTGCCATCTGCAGTGCACACCTTGGAAGAGGTAGTCCTCTGTGTTCTGGTCAGGGTTGTCGGAGCTCCCCACGATGTCGAACGGCGACCGGCCGGCCATCATCTCGAACATGAGCACGCCCAGCGCCCACCAGTCCACACTGAAGCCTGTACGGCACCGCAAGCACACAGAGACGCTGGTCATTACACAGCAAAGGAAACATGTTACAGAAACCCAGGACATTTCAGGACAAGTTGGCCAATGGGGAAGCCCGTGTGTGAACACGTGTGTCATTGTCTGTGTGTGTGTGTGTGTGTGTGTAAGAGAGTGTGTGTGTCTGTATGTGTGTGCGCGCGTGTGCGTGTGTATATGTGTAAGAGAGTGTGTGTGTTTGTGTGTGTGTGTGCGTATTTGTGCATGTGTGTTTTTGCGCGTGTGTTTTCACTCACCGTAGTCCTCTCCTCTCAGAATCTCAGGGGCGATGTAATTGGGCGTCCCGCAGAAGGTGCTGGTGGTGTCTCCAGGCCGCAGGCCCTCCTGACCAATCAAAATACCATCAAAATTACCCACGAGCCCTCGCAAACACCCGACGGGAGGCTCAACGCCTCCCTGGGTCAACATACCGTGACGATAACCGCGATGCCTCACAAAACAAACGAGCAGGTATAAACACACACACGCAGACAGGAGAGGGACGCACCTTGCACATGCCGTAGTCGGTCAGTTTGATGTGCCCTTCGGACTCCAGCAGGACGTTGTCCAGCTTCAGGTCTCTGTATATGATGCCGCGCTCGTGAAGGTAGTTCAGGGCCAGGCTGATCTCAGCAGAGTAAAACCTGAGGACACGGGAGAGCAAACGTTCTGATCCCATAACCCTGAGCTACACAATGAAGAGAATCGACACCGGTTGACAGTGAGGGAAAACTTTGCCTTCTTAAAACCTCTTTTCATAATCATTGCTTTTATATTGACTCATAGTTAACGACTCATTGACTCATTACATTATGTTATGCTATGTAACCTCTCTACAGCCCTGCTGAAGAAGCTTCAGCTCAAGTTCTCTCGTGGACTTCTTCACCGGGCAGTTTAAAAGCAGGACTACATCACCGCAAAACACCTATGACTTCAAAATGTGTGTGATGTCATGAGCAGGAGAACATCTTCACTCCAGTGACTGGTTCAATCAAGCCAATGGGAGGAGGTCCGAGGTGAGGTGTGAATCCGGGAGCTCACCTGGCGTGCTCTTCCGGAAGTTTCCTCTGTCTCTGCATGTGGAACATCAGGTCACCGCCATTCACGTACTCAATCACAAAGAAGAGTCTGAGAGAGGAACATACCACAATTACCATCAGACACACGACTAACAGGTCATACCAGAATTACAGCACACACAGACACACACACACACACACACACACACGTGGAACACGTGCACACGCTCAGCCGCGCTAACGTCAGAGGCTGACCCCGCCCCTCACCGGCTCTCGGTCTGGAAGCAGGAGTGCAGCCCCACCAGGAAAGGGTGGTTGGAGGCCTGCTCGAACACGTGCTTCTCCGTCTGCACCCAGTCGATATCCTGCGGCACGCAGGGGAGGGAGGGAGAGAGAGAGAGAGGGGGGAAGGGAGGAGACACAAACACAGAGGCGCAAATCAATCGAGCGTCAAAACACCGCCCGCGAACCCAGGGCGGGAGACGCGTCAGCAAGGCCCCGTCTGGACCGCACACGCACCAGAGAGACAGACACGGAGGTCAGCCCGTTCTCCCAGTGGGCCTCCCAGAATGCCTTGCTAATGACCTGGGTCTCAGAAAGAGAGACAGCGGAGGACTTTCTATTGACTGTTAGGATAGACGGTACCATAAAAGGCACAGCATGGGGTATTGATTGCCTGTCAATTGCTGTCAACCACTGTTAATGAGGCTTATTGGTGGCTGTGCCTCCATTTTAAGCAGGATACAAACTTCTGCAAAGAAACAAGAGCAAATTCCAAAACCTAAGAGACACAGTTAAAATCCAGCTCTTTCTCATCCTAGTATTAGCATAATCTTGTTACTGAAATGGCCACCCCTCAGCCGTTACCGTTTTCTTATTTACCCATTATGAGCATTTAGCAGACGCTCTTATCCAGAGCGATTTACAGAACTTTTTACATAGCATTTGCATTGCATCTGTTTATACAGCTGGATACACACTGAAGCAATGCAGGTTAAGTACCTTGCTCAAGGGCACAATGGCAGCGTCTTACCCGGGAATTGAACCGGTGACCTTTTAGGCTACAAGGCCAGCTCCTTACCCATTACACTACGCTGCCGCCCCGCCCGTTGCGACGCGCAGCTCACCTCGTCGTCGTTCACCAGCTCCTTCTTCACCACCTTCATGGCGTAGATGCGGTCCGTCTTCTTGAGCCGCACCAGCAGGACCTTGGCGTAGCTGCCCCGCCCGATCACCCGCAGCAGGTCGAAGTCCACCAGGCCCAGGCTGGACGCCGCCTTCCCGCTCTCCCGGCCGCCCATGGCCTGGGGGGGGGGGGGGGGGGGTCGGGGACGGTCAGACCGCGCGGTTAAACGGGAACAGTGACCGAAAGCACAAATCACTTTAGACTAAGGTGGACCGTCAGAGAGATGCACTACAAGTACTACCGTAACTCCGCTCCACTTTTTTATTCACATAATATTATGATGAGCCTACTGTGACTGTAAAAAGGGGGTACATGACCAATCTGAGTGAAACTCAATACCGCACACATCGTTCCACCCTAGACAGTTGTCATACTAGTAGTCTGTCCCCATCAATTGACCAAAGTTATTTTCAGCTTGTTCCCCTGAAGATTTGCTGACTAACATGCGCATAATAGACAGGCCTCAAAACATTATTGACTGGGAAAGTGACAGATCCAGTGACTGAGAGAGCAGCCCTGCCTGAGGGAAATTGCATTTAAGCAAAAAAAAAAAGAAAGAATAAAAATTGATAAAAATTTAGCACAGATCTAACGGCTGAGCAGGGGGGAGGGGGGGAAAAGAGGGGTCACTTCCTTACCTCCTTCTCCTCTCCATCGTTATTCAGGCTCTCACTGGACGATTTGTACGGAATGACTGCAAGGACAAGGGGCGCGAGGTCAGACTAGCGGTTCAAAAAGGATTACCTCCCTCAACATGGCGCCATAGCGCTAATATGCGACGCGTCCGCGCACGTACGCACAAACTCAGAGTCTGAAAAACACCGTGGCGCTAACCCCGCTAGCGTACGAGCGTACTCGGGGCCCCAGGGCGAGGCCTTCTTTGACTGTGTTACAGCTGAGCACGTTAGCATTGTTTCATCGCGATCATTAGACTCGTTACGCCGCGCTGCAGACGCAGGTCCCCGGGGGGCGTGACGACCGCTAACGACGCGTTCGTCGCGCCCGCCGCCGCGATGACCGACGACGTCTGGAGCGGCACGACGCTCGAACAAAGAGGCGGGAAGAAATGCATCCGTTTATGTAAATGAGACCGCGATAAAAAAAGAAAAAGAAGCTAATTAAGACAGTTTGGGCTACGGCCGTGCCGAGGCATCGCGTAGGAAATTAGAGAAAGGGAAATCGAGCGGGGCTATTAAGGAGATGAGTGGCGTGTGACCTGATGCCGCTTAATGACCCGCGAAGCGCGGAGACCGCGCGCGAGCGCGCCCACACCGGCAGCTCGGCGTACGATAGCGACGGCGCGCTACATTTCCCCCGGACGGCTTTCGTTTTGTGTACGCACCGACGGCTCGGTTCCCCCCTGAGCCACTGCCACCGCCCCCGCCCCCCCCGTCACCTCCAATCCCACCAATGCAAGGATACAAACTGCTTTTAAGTGAACAACCCTGGGTGCCCTTTAAAAGCGAAATGCAGCTGCGTTGTGCCACCGACCCTAACAGGGAGACCAGACGTTTCGCTCCGTATTCTTGACATTGAAAGTTCTGTCTCTCTGCTGTTGAAACGGTAACTTTCACATTTGAAGCATCTTGAGGACATTCTTGAATGGGCCTGACTACAGACAATACTAGTAGCCTGTCCTTTGGTGCTGACCATCGGTTTATAGAGAAACCCATAATCATGCATGTGGTTGCTTTCATGACAACCTGAAGTTCAGTAAAGCCCGGATCTGGGAAAAAAGGGTACCTGGCTCTAGGTGATCAGTCGGAGTGGACGGTTGACCCATCGGACCCATGACTGGTTCCTGAAAGGGAAGAACATTTCAGAGTCAGCACGCATGCAGCCTTACTCAACTGGTAGGAAAAAACAACTGGGGTTGAACCAAACAATTATTTACCCACACGTAACAAATACTTAATATTCATTGTCAATGGACTGAGCACATGTAACGCATAAAAGCATTTGTGAAGGAACTTCAGGGGGAAGCCATTTGTCTGCACGCACAAACACTGATTACTCAGAGCCAGCAATACACTCAAGGCTCATTTCAGAACGTTTAACGCGTCCGCCAAAGTGACGCCCCCGAGTTTCATGCCCGGGAGACCCCACCCCCCCCCCCGCCCCACCCCCCCCGAGCGGACTCACCTGTATGTTCCGGCCGCACTCCACCGTCACCAGCTTGTGGCACTTCTTGTGCACCAGCAGCTTGCAGTTGATGCACTTGTAGCCCTGCCTCCCCAGGCCCCATATCCTGTCCGTGCAGATGGCGCAGTGCGCTCGCTGGAGAGGACACCCAAACCGCAGACATCAATCAATTAATACGCCCCCATCCGATAATTCCTATTGGTTGGCAGCCGCCCGGCTGTGCAGCCGGTGAAAGAGTTGGTCAGACTGTGTGGAAAACAGACTACGTGATCTGTCCTTAAATGCCCTTAAGACTGAACTTGTTTAAAGAGAATGGAACCTTGTGCCACAGGGCGCCTCATTTACTCATTGGTCTCATCTCAGCAGGCCTTGTGATACCTGCCAGTCATTTTGATTGTCATAGCAACCACTATGCCTGTATCATCACATGCTCTAACATTTTTATTTATTTATTTATTTTTTGTATTTTGCTCTGTCCTGCTGAGCTCTGCGTACTTCAAAATCGTTACTCTCTAAATTCTAAAATCCCTCCCAGGGTTGGAACCGTTCTAGCACTTTCCCGTGAAACAGCTGCAAAGGGTTTCTAGGAAATGAGGTGTGAGGTAAAAGCCCCCTCTGGGGGCGATTCGGAGAACTGACGGGGAGCGGACCGGCGGGTCTGCGGCTGAAACGCAGGCCGGGTTTTGTTTGCTTTTGAATATAGAACTTGGCGGCCCGCTCTGCAGGGGCGGGAGCGTGGCTGAATGTAAATCACCCTGTTGAATCTCTTGGCCTGGAAGGCGTGTCCGTTGGCGTAGTAAAGCTTCCTCCATCGCCGAGCGCCCCTCCGGTATATGGACTCTTAAAAAAAGATGACAGATAAGGGGTCAGGGGTCAGCCCTCAACCATCAGCATCGTGCCTACTGCACACACGCGCACGCGCACGCGGCTCGAGCACGCGGACGTACGTGCGCGCTCGCGCGGGCCGGGCGCTACGCGGAGTTCAGCAAGCGCCGCTTTATTCGAAACCAGCCTCGGTTCCGCCGGAGGGTGTGGAAATAGACTGTGCGAATTTAAAGACGAGCGGGGAAATCAAATGAACTGCAGCGCTTTCGGAAGGCAGAAAAGGGAACAAGAAAGAAATTACTCAGACGTGGCCCGCAGTATTTACATCTGTGAAATCTGGCAGTTATAATTAGTCGGCGCTCAATCGTACATTCATTGCAGTCGTTTATGAGAGCGAGAACTCGAGGTACAAGCAGACAGAGAGAGGGAAAGACAGAAAGGGAAAAAAAGAGAAGGTACGTGGGGGGGAGGATAGGGAGGGTGAGAGAGCGAAGCAGACGCTCAGAGGTCTGGAGGGTGAGAGCAGATGGAGACGGTGAGAGAGAGAGAGGGATGAGCACTCACTGTCCTCTCCGGGGCAGGGCATGCCGGGCTTTTCGGGGATGCAGGGGAACACTGAGGGGAGAGAAGAGAGAGAGAGAGAGAGGGACAACATTACATTCACTTCCTCCGCACCCTGGTGCTTCACAAAATATATGCGTAACATTTGTGTGTGTTTGTGAGGGTATGTGTGTCAGAATGGAGCCGTAGGCTTGAGTGTGTGCTGGTGCACACGCATGTGACTACTGAGTGTGTGTGTGTGCGTGTGTTGTGCATGTGTGTCTGTGTGTTTGTGCGTGTGTGTTGGGTGTAGTGTGTGTGTGCTGGAAGATGTGTGTGTGTGTGTGTGTGTGTGTGTGCGCGTGTGTGTGTGGTGTGTGTGGTGCATGTGTGTGGTGTGTGTGGTGTGTGTGTGTGTGCGTGTGTTGTGCATGTGTGTCTGTGTGTTTGTGCGTGTGTGTTGGGTGTAGTGTGTGTGTGCTGGAAGATGTGTGTGTGTGTGTGTGTGTGTGTGTGTGTGTGTGTGTGTGTGTGCGTGTGTGTGTGTGTGTGTGTGTTTGTGGTGTGTGTGTGTGTGTGTGTGTGTGTGTGTGTGTGTGTGTGTGTGTTTGTGGTGTGTGTGTGTGTGTGTGTGTGTGTGCGTGTGTGTGTGTGTGTGCGTGTGTGTGTGTGTGTGTGTGTGTGTGTGTTGTGGTGTGTGTGTGTGTGTGTGTGTGTGTGCGTGTGTGTGTTTGTGGTGTGTGTGTGTGTGTGTGTGTGTGTGCGTGCGTATTGTATGTATTCCCTCTCATTAGCTCTCAGGCCCCTCCTTCCTTTCACTGAGCCCACCTTGGTCTTGACCTCTGTGACCTCCTCCACGCTCTGTATACTCCAGCCCTAATGAACCTCTCAGGGGCCCAGCCCCCACCGGCGAAAGCCAATCGGATCTCTCAGTGTCACAGATGGGGGAAGGGTGATCTGAGCCGCGTCAGTGGCTGCTTGCTAGAAATCTGCAGCCTTTCCTCACAAAAGGAGGGCGCAGACGGAGGCCTCCATGAGGCTGTCACTGCACAACCTCTGAGGTAAATACTGCGCACTGACAGGTCGGTCAGGACGTAAAGGGTGTTTCCAAAAACACTGGCTGCTGGTAGACAGACTCTGATTGGGAGACGGAGAGTGGGCGGGCCAAAAACGCAGGGACGGACCCGTGGGAGGCAGTCGTACACGGCGGCCTGGGATTGGGCTCAGTGGAATCTGACAGAATAACATGACTCCTGTCAGCGAGATGAACCTACTCAGAGGTGACTAGAATAGGAGGGCAGGGCCACAGAAGGGTGGGGGCGGGGGGTTTGAGTATATTTTGAAACCTTCCACGGGAATTTAATCTTGGCTACTTTGGGGAGTTACCTTTTTTTTATACTGCACATTTCAGCACATTGTATTCTCGCAGTTTATTAATTTCCAAACGAAATTGTACTGCTGTGAAAAGGGCTGAAGAACATGCACGATAACACACCCACGGGCACTGTGGGACACAAACGTGTCGTTAGAGCATTCGGTGGACTGAAGGTCACATTTAGGTCTGGCTGCTGTCAACGGTACAGGGGCATCTACAACACCGCTAACTGTACCCTCCACCGCGGGCAGGCCGGACCAAGTCACAATGACCTTCTGAAAATAACTCCCTGACAAACTCCTCAGCTTTAACGCGGCGCTGTTCTCGCGGTAACGGGCGCCCACGCGGGCACGCCAGGCGGAGGGGGGTCACGCCGCCCCCCGGCTTACCGTGGATGATGAGCTCCGAGTCTTTGTTGAGGTCGTAGAGACGCAGCGCCTCCTCCAGCTCCAGCTGGGAGGACACGGTGCAGGGGTCCCCTGGGAAACAACCAGCACCACCGGTTACAGCACAAACAAACTCACAGCGTGGGTTACAGCACAGACAAACTCACAGTGTGAGTTACAGCACAAACAAACTCACAGTGTGGGTTACAGCACAGACAAACTCACAGTGTGGGTTACAGCACAGACAAACTCACAGTGTGGGTTACAGCACAGACAAACTCACACTGTGGGTTACAGCACAGACAAACTCAGTGTGGGCTACAGCACAGACAAACTCACAGTGTGGGTTACAGCACAGACAAACTCACAGTGTGGGTTACAGCACAAACAAACTCACAGTGTGGGTTATAGCACAGACAAACTCACAGTGTGGGTTACAGCACAGACAAACTCACAGTGTGGGTTACAGCACAGACAAACTCACAGTGTGGGTTACAGCACAGACAAACTCACAGTGTGGGTTACAGCACAAACAAACTCACAGTGTGAGTTACAGCACAGACAAACTCACAGTGTGGGTTACAGCACAGACAAACTCACAGTGTGGGTTACAGCACAGACAAACTCACAGTGTGAGTTACAGCACAAACAAACTCACAGTGTGGGCTCCAGCACAGACAAACTCACAGTGTGGGTTACAGCACAGACAAACTCACAGTGTGGGTTACAGCACAGACAAACTCACAGTGTGAGTTACAGCACAAACAAACTCACACTGTGGGTTACAGCACAGACAAACTCAGTGTGGGCTACAGCACAGACAAACTCACAGTGTGGGTTACAGCACAGACAAACTCACAGTGTGGGCTCCAGCACAGACAAACTCACAGTGTGGGTTACAGCACAGACAAACCACAGTGCAATGCACAGACAATCAGCCATGCAGTTAAGAGTAAGGCTGAACAATAAACAAAACATCTACAACCAGTCACCAAACCAGCTAAAACAGAAACATTCCGTGTGTTTACAAATAAAAACAGTTAAACAAAAAAGTGAATGTGTACGTTTGTAAATGTACTATGATAAACAAAAACATTAACTTTACAGAAGACAAAACAAAAACAGTGTGTATACTATATCCATGTTCACTGTAAAACAAATGAAAATATTTAACAATCAGTATTTCAACAGCAGTTAAAGCAAAGCATACAGTGTGTGGACATGAATGAGTGTCCGTACACTGAAAAAGAAAACATCTTAAAATCACATGGGAAGAGCGGGTTTGTTTCTAAAGCCTCAAACTGTGTTAGCCTGCAATGTTAACATCTCATTTTAATACAGCAAAGATCTGCAGTACCACGCCACACAGCTAGAGGGCTGAGGACCATTGGATCCACAAGGAGACTGCAAGTTCCAATGGCTTCCATTCGCTTATTCTCACTCCTTGCATCTCTTCCTTGTGTCCTTTCCTCGCTCCTTAGCTCCACCAAATGGAGGATGCAAGAAAGAGATGCAAGGACGACTCATGAGGAAGGAGGAATCGAGGCAACATGCATCAGGCCAACGGGACTCCCTTGCTCAGTCGAGCGTCAGTTTGAAGCAACGTCAACTACACACGTGGCAGATATGTATCCGCAGCCGGATCATTTACACATCACACGTTCCAAAAAAATGACTTTGACAAAGACTGCACTTGTGTATACTCCCTGAGGTCTCCTCCTTGAGCCTCCTCTCTCCTCCAAGGAGCATTTAAGGAATATGGTATGTCCCTGAAGTTGTCAACTGATTTCGGAGTTAGAGATTAGATTTCTGCGAGCGCCGAGGAGAAGAGGTACCCCAAGGTGTAACTGAGTGATTCGGAGCCTGGCTCCAGGTTGTGGGGGACAGAAGGTGCCGCGTGTTGCGCTGGCTTCGGCAGGGCCCAGTGTGGTGCGAGACACCCCCGTGTCTGGAGAACCGGCCCAGGTGGTCGGGTCTGACTCAGAGGCCCGTTTAGCCGTCTCAGGGAGCCTCTCGGAGTCCGCGCGCCGCGGGAGGCCGTACCCTCCGGCTGAAATCGCGACAGACGGTCGCTTAGCGCCGCGAGAGAACCTCCCACGGCCGGCACGCAGGTCTGAACGCCGGCCTACGGACCACACGCCAGCCCACGCGGCTGCGCGCAGAGTTCTGGAGAAGCTTTCGATCTCAGCGTGCCATTTCTACCCTTCCAAGACTCCCCTGTACTTAAGCCCCTCGCCAGTCAGGCAAGACGGTAATGGCGCGGACCGTAATCAGCCCAAAACCCAGACGTCTGGCCTCGGGCAGGTGTCGGCCCGCTCTCCGACCGCTCTCCGAGCAGGAAAACAAGGCGTAATTGCATTTAAAGCCGTCCGCGCGGAGGGCAAACTCCTGCGATCGCTAACTGCGTGACTCATTACAGACCCGCGCACGCTTCCCGCTCCCGGCTAGCTGGACCTCGGCCAAGCCGTCACATCACCGCAGGTACTCTAGTTAAACGCATACCTCTCTCTTCCTCTCGCGCGCACACACACACACACACACACACACACACGCGCGCGGAACTCCTGGTTCATTGCCAAACACACATTATAATGTGCGGTCATTGGAAAACAGTTTAATCTGACATAACCTGCCACATCTTAAATTATCTATACATTTGTTTATATAAATATATATAGTATACAGTATCCTCAGGTAACAATGTACCGCAATGGATAAAAATTATATGATTTTTAATGAAATGATTTTTAAAAATAATAATTACACTAAGCATAAGACTAAATCTCCATATTTATTTAATATTTAAGCCTGTTTTACTACACCACTTCATTAAATAATCTGCCATGAAATACAAGGGCCATAGAGCAAATATCAAGCCATCAAGTCACCTTGGATAAGGTTGACTGATAAGCTATTTCACAGCATTCATCAGAAGTGTTTTTACCTGAGCCTGTGAGTCAACTGTGATATAACACCCACTTACAGGAAAAGCTTTTATTGGGAGTTTCCTGATAATGTCCCCATAAGCCACTTAGTACTAACAAAAATACACACAGACGTGCGTGCTGGGACTTTCTTTACACAGCAGGGGCAGTCCCAAACCAGGAAGCAAGGGCACCCTGCCCTCACACTCTGCCCATGCACCCACACGCTGGTTTCATCAAAAATGCAGCCAATTGGGAATCAGAGCAGCAGGTACAAACACCGCAGATCTGTAAACTGTGTAATGCTATTCAGTATTTTCTGACAATTGACTACTTGCATCTTATTTTCAGGTTTCACTGTCTGAGATGAAGGTAGAATGGCGCTTTTGCAATTCTGTTAAACGTGTTAAAGATGTGTGCCATCAAAAATCTAAATGTCCCCTGAACCCTTTTAAATCCTATATCGTTCCTTACATTACACTAGACTAGTAGCTCTTTCAGCTACAGCGACAGCCGCGAATAACGTTTTAAGAGCCACGAAGCGGAAGGGTGGGGAGAGGATGAGGACGAAGATGAGGCACCTTCCTCGTCGATCCACTTCATGGTGAAGAGCTGGTCGTTGTCCATGCAGCACATGTCCCGGACCTCGCTGTGCAGCCCCTCGTAGGAGATGGACGGCTCGAAGTGGGTGATCATGATGTCTCTGCAGGTGGATTACACAGAGAGAGGAGGCAGTTGAGGGGGCAAATCCATATACTTCTGTGAGGCAATCTTAAGCAATGGGATGTTTACTTAAACACACAGGAGTGGTCACGAAAATGTATTCACATTCCCAGTGGGTCCGGGTCTTCAAGCAGTGAAACAAGAGGAACCATCACAGAAAGAAAGACACACACACCATTCAACAACATGAAAGACAAAATGGAAACATAAGCTACTTGCAGCATTATTTACATGCCGCAAGTAGCTTATAAAGGGCCATTTGCATTGCTTGTTTGAGCCGAGCGATTAGCTTAGCTCTTGTTTGTGCTATGAAGCCCCCTTGCCAGCAGCAGCAAGTGTGGGAGGGATGGTGGGCTGTTTCTGACCTCTGGGGCACACACTCCCCCCCCTCGCCCCCCCATGCTGTGCCAGACAGCCCACATAATGACGTGGTGGTGGAGGGGGGCGGGGGCTGCAGAGAGCCCAGCCTGGAAGCCACAGGAAGGGGGACGAGGCTCCAAGGTCCACTGCACTCCATCACATGATCCTCCCTGGCTGGGCTCTCTCGCTCCTCCTCCCTCCCTCCCCCGCTCTCTCTCGCTCTCTTAGCACTCACTCTCTCACTACCCCCCCCCCACCACTGCAGCCTGTCTGAAGTAACAGGGATCTCCACTTACTTTCCCTCAGACCTCAGCAGGTACGACTGACCCTAATCTGCACTGTGAAACAAACACAGCCTTCTCCACTTCCCGCCTTTCTTTTCCTAAGGAGGAAACAGAACCTGACCTACAGGTTCACGGCATCGACGACGGGCTAGAACAGATTAACAAAACCCGAGAATCTACAACACAACAGAGACAGTAACTACGACGACAGCTTGTGCCCTCCTGTCAACTGTTCCGCTTGGCAGAGGTTTTACATGGAATGTCCCGGGTCATGACCCAGGTGAGATGAAATCATTAGACGTGACCAGGAAGTGCACAGACAGAGAAAAAGACAAAGAGAAAGCGAGACCGAGCAAGAGAGAAAGAGAGAGAGATAGAGACAGGGAGAGAGGAAGAGAAAGCGAAGAAGAGAAAAGGAGAAAGAGAGAGAGACAGGAAGAGAGAGAGAGAGAGGTACACAAAGTGAGAGGTCTAAGCTGCGAGACGGCCTGCACTGACTGCTACTTATAAGGTGTGCTGTAACAGCTCCGCTCCCTTTCACCACAACTTCTGCACAAACACATCCAGAGTGGCCACAGCATTCACCTTCACGGTCCTGTTCCACCCAACAGGATTCAGCGACTAGCCATTCCCGCACACCTCTGCTGTTCTGAGCCCACATTCGTACACAACCCCCGAATTTCTGACCAGCAAACGTCCGCAAGACACGAGACAATCGTCAAGGGTGGAAGGCCTCGAGCCGTTCTTCGTTATTTTACCGCGCGCGCACGCGCTTTACAGGCCTGCGTTTTACAGCTCCTCACACGTCTGGCCGTTACTGTAGCCGGGGGAGGCTGGGGTCAGGTGATGAGAAAGCGAAAGCTCAGCAGGAGGCGGGCGGGCGGATAATGACAGGATACCGCACCTCCGGGGAGGCTCCCACACGCGCTTTACCATTACATTCGTTAAGAGCCCAAACAGTCCGCCCACGGGAATTAATTTCCCGGCTACTGTGACAATAACAGGCGGCCTAGGCGGGCGGGGCTCTGCGCGCCAGTAAAAAAAACCCCCACGGGGACAGAAAATAAGAACCCCCGCCGCGCTGACGCAGGAGCGCAGGGCGCCGTCAGCCGTCCGCGTACGCCGCCCTCCTCGCTCTTCCTCTCCCCCTCCATCTTGTGGCGGCCCAAGTTTCGGTGCCGGCCGACTGGCCAACCGTAGCTGGCGCGGGGCCGGCCTAGATCTTTCCCCTCCATGCTTCCCGGGATGGTAAATCGTTGATGGCGACCGCGCCGGTAACGGAGATGCGGCAGGCTGTCCGCGCAGGCGGCTGGCGCTGGCCAGGGCTTTGTTTCCTCACCGGAACCTCATCTGTGAGCTGCACTGCGGCGTCTCGTCTACTCTTTCCACTCCAATTACTCAAGCCTTCCAGAGAAAGCACCCTGCTAATACAAACACTTTCCTTTTTTTAGGGAGGGAACCTTTCCAGTCTCAGGAAACAAAACCCCGGAGCAGCTTTTGGTCCAAGTACATCTGACTCCAGGATGCGGGAGGTAGGGCTTTGACATCCTATCCCACTCATCGATGCGTGCAATTGGTTAAAACAATTCCGCCCTTTGAAGCTCTGTGTTTGCGTTTGACTGGACTAGGGATGAAGATGCCGAAGGGTGGGGTTCGACATCAAGCTCCGCCCTCCTGCAGCCTGCAGTCAGACGCCCCCTCTTCTGGTTGGACGCACCAAGCACCGATAGACCAGCCCCGCGAGGGGCATTCGAGGCCTCGGCATATCCTCCTGGACGTAGGCAGCGAGACGCCAGACTGCGGGCAACTGGTAGTCAAGCCAAGCGAGCCATTACCAGACAAGGTTAGGAACCACCTCCCATCCCTGATTCTACCTCATGAAATCTAGCCGCCCACCAGCAAAGACTCGATAAACGCCAAGCAAACTGGAGAGCAGGAGGGCACAAAGTGAGGATCTTTAGCAAACTGGTAGAAAGGGAACGGGCAGCGATTTCACCACTCCATATCCAAAAGGAGAACAAACGCAAACCGTTCTGAATATCCATTTAAATTGATCGATGTTCACTAATTTACTACGAATGAACTGGTGTTTGGGGGAATACACCCAAGTTAACCTGATTTAACTTAACAGGGAATTCCTATACACCAAAAAAAAGCCCAAAAACAGTGAATGAGAACTAGTACCATGTCATAAATAACATACAATAATATAAATGGTAAATGGTAAATGGACTGCATTTATATAGCGCTTTTATCCAAAGCGCTTTACAATTGATGCCTCTCATTCGCCAGAGCAGTTGGGGGTTAGGTGCCTTGCTCAAGGACACTTCGACACGCCCAGGGCGGGGTTTGAACCGGCAACCCTCCGACTGCCAGACAATCGGTCTTACCTCCTGAGCTATGTCGCCCCCAATAATACATTTATAATAGAAATAATAATATATGTATGTGTGTTGGCATGTGGGCTACGAGTTCTCCTCTCCGTCATCTGTTTTACCCCCCCATTCCTGATGAGGAACCATGAGGAACTTGTTAATCTGACAGCTGGGCCATCAGACCCCATTTACTCTTCATGCCAGAGTGCCGGTACATTTACATTTAGCTGGTTCATTTTACACAACTAAAACCGCCATTCAGTCAAGCAGAAGCCATGTTAATGTTTACACACTGTTCAAACAAAAGGGAAACCTTTCGGCTGGAACTTCCTGTACCTGTGAGGGAAATTCTCTCACGTGATTAAAATCAAGACGCCTTCTCTCGAGATAAAATTCTACAAACAATGATCGCTCGGCTTTGGTCTCCAAAATCTGAATTTCTGACACGGTGCGGAACTAAAGTGAGTAATGGTGATACTATGACGCTGCAGGATAGTTTCATCCGCATTTTTGTTTAACAAGTGGGAGTTTTTGGTGAGTAAATGAGGCTGGACCATGTGCGAGACATTGGCTGATGAGTAACTGAATTAAAATGCTATTATAATTGCATCTTCCGTGCTGTGAACATGAAAACGAGCTTTCGCAGACACAAAAAAGTGTCTGGCAGCCCACCTGACCTCCCACATTGTGACATCACAAATGAACTGCCATTGCCATGACAGCACTTCGGAAAGGAGGTGGGGTTTCTGGCTGGCAGGCAGCTAAGCTCTTCCCAGAAAAAATAAAGCCAGAGAGGCAAAGTGGTTAATTCACCCCTACTACCAAAAGCCCCCCTGCCCAGCCCCATCTGCTGAACAGAAGGTCATTCATCATCTGCAAGTGCATGGGAGGTGTGGGGGGCTTAAGAGCCCCTGGCGTTACCCCCCGCAGAGATCAATGTGACAGTTTGGCACGGCACTGCCGGAGATACAGTCTCTCACCTGGCCACCATAGTGCCCAACCAAGTACGAAGAACAACAGGAAAAGGGGGTACAGTCAGCCCAGCGCCCCCTGCAGGGTCCTTCACAAACAACACACAATCTATTCAAAATAACATTCTCAATCATATTTATGTACAACAAACATACACCCTCAAGAACAGAAGGGATGAAGGATAAGATAATAAGGATAAGTTACAGACCTGCAAACTCATCAGGGGTGAAAAAGGTGACAAAGATGTGAACCCCCTAGGGGGGTCCGGGGGCATGCCTCCCCGGGAAGAAAATTAAAAAAATATCAGCATTAAAATGTGGATTTACAGTAAATTTTAGCATGAGGATATAGGGGAAAACTCACCCTAGAATTAATGTAATCTTGCTGCTAATGTCCCCCTTACATTACAAAAGTAAAAGTTCAGAGCACTTAAAAAAAATGTTTTTTTTAAAAGTCAAGAGAGTGCAGAGCCGAGTCCAAAATTGCATTAAAATGCATTGCATCCACTATACAATAAAGCTGATCAAACAAAACAAAAACACAATATGCACAACAACTGACAAATCAAATGGAAAACACACCTTATGTTAGTTTTTTATAGTGGAAATATGTTTTTATAGTGGAAATATGGTGTTTTTATAGTGGAAATATGGTGTGGCAAGGTGTGTTCTATTACACACATTATTTAATTGACTAGTACTGATAGCCTAGTTTAACTTAAGGCACAGTGGTGGCTGCTGAGCTGAAAATCGAGGAGGCAGAAAACTTCCCCTGATTATTAGTCTTGAATTCCATCATTTTCCTTGATTAACAAGTCTGCCCACGATCTGAATAATTCAATTGTAGATAAACACAGTTTCCTTCGTCACGCCATGCTATGAAGATAAAATAAATTCAAAATAAATTATAAACTCAAAAATGCCATCTAACCTGTGCTCGTTCAAATGACAAAATCTGCGTATTTCAGATCTTTGCCATGAACATTTTCGGAGTGTTTTTAATATGCTAATGTAGATTGAAACGTGCACAATTTTGCGACGCAAATAGTATGTTTTTCTCATCTAAACTAATTGAGGAGAACTGTCTCTATCATATTTAGTAATATGTCATTTCTAATCAAGCACAATAATTAACAACAAGTTGGCACCAATAATAACGTTAATCAGTTGATGGGATTTTCTGCCTGCTCATTTTTCAGCTCAGCATCCGTCACTAGGGCACCCAGTGGTTTTCTTTCACTTTAAAAACAAGACCAGGTCAAAACCTAGTATATGGTTTTGAGGACTGCCCCGCTATTGCGGTCCAGCCAAAAATAACTAGCACTTTGCTGTAAGCGGTGGGTACAGACAATTTGAAAATTAGGATGTTGGCTCTTCTCCATTGCTCTTAATGGTCTACAAGAAAATACAAATAATTCGAAATCCACGCCTGCAAATCCATTATTAAAATACTTGGTAGATTTGTTAATCACCGCTGATGGCGCTAATTTCTACTTGTTTAATGTGACTTTCGAAAGGTTAGCTAGCGTTGTCGTGAAATTTAGTGTTAACACATTACTATGGTTGCGGGTCAGGCACTCACGGTAAGAAGAAATTTTAGGATAGCGCTTCCAATATTGCTTGTGTTGAAAGTGCTGCGACGGAAACAGCGATGGATTTACCCACTAACCACATCTGTCCCAAATGTAAGCAAATAAGGCAGTCTTCACGGTCGGGGAAAATTTTATGACAGCGTCACCCAGCGAGTGAACGCCACAAACGGCGGTGGTGTAGTAGTTATTGGCTCATTACTAATAACTGATCGTGGCGAAAACCTTCGGTGGCCAACCCACCCCCCCAATTCTAAAAACTCATCGGATCTAGGCTACATGAATCACACAAATGACCTATTTTGGATTCAAAATGGCGAATTTCGCAGAAAAGCGAATAGTTTGCAGGTATGAAGTTAACCAAAGTCATATGTACTCAAATAGATCATTGAAATTAAACAGTAAAACAGTGCACCACAAAATGGCAATGCTGCATTCATGCAACAGGAATCCATGTGTTGGAAAAGGAAAAAAATGATACTTAGGATTCCATATGGGGCAAGAAAACTCTACCTATTCATAGTGACCAATCCATTCTGTGAGTGTCTCGAAAGCTTTTGTGTGAAAGTTGCACTTGTTACATGGAGCTGCTGTGGGGACTGTACTGAGCCGGAATGGAGTTCCGCTGCATTTCAGGGGCCAGAGTGAAAGCCAGAGGGGAGGTTTGGACTCTGCTGCTGGGCCTTCCATGAGCCCCAGGCCCTGACAGGAGGGAAGCTTTTCCTTCACAAAAAGCGACCCTCTGATCCTCAGGACCAGTGGTAAGCGACCATGTTCCTGGAGGCTTTCATTTAAACCTGTTTTGGCACACCTGACACTACTGATTAGCAGCTCAACAAGATCTCAAGCTGTTGAATGCGGTGTGCTTAGTAAGCGTTGGAGTGAAAACATACAGAATGGTAGATTTCCAGGAACACGCCTGGTTACCACTGTTCTGGACTGGAAAACACACCTGGAGGAAGAAGAGTTCCGCGAAAGGGACACTCGCTTCTCCCGCTGCCTTCTTGACAGCGGGCAGCTCTTCCTTAGAAAGGGCCCGCCCCCCTCCCCTTTCCTTATCTTTCCTTTCCTACTTCATTTATTCTGAATGACCAATTTGTTTTTCCTTTCTCTCCTTCTCCATAAACCTGCTGTTTTATTATGTTTTTCAGAGAGAAGATTGATGACTTTGGGGGAGGGGGGGATATGAGAAGGGAGCAGGCGCAGACCACAAAGCTTGCCGGGGGGAGAACGGAACCATCGATGGCAGCGCGGCGCACCGTTCGGACGCGGGTTCGATCCCCGGGTAGCTCATCGCCGTTGTATCTGTGAGCAAGGTAACAAACTAAAAATACTCAGGAGCATCACGAATGGATTGCATGTCTAAAAATAAGTCAGACGCGCAAGCCGCTCTAGTCTGCTGAATGTCTCAATGTAAAGTATAGGGGAACGGGAGTGGGAAAGGAGCTTGGAGAGGTGAGCGAGCGTCTGGCCGGTCTTGTTTTAAAGACCCTCTGAGAGAAGCAGGCTGCCTGCTAAAGCCACCGTGCGTTTATAAACGGCTCAGAGAAATGTCTACCGACACACTGGGCTAAATTGTTGGTTTCAAACCATGTCCGCACCCGCCACTTCTGCCAAATATAATTATAGACACAGTGCAGGCATCTATGAGTTGAATTCCGACGCTTGTTTGCAAGTGTGGAAAAGAAGCTTTTCCCATGCCTTCAGCAAGTAGGCTGAACTCTCAGCATCTCATCATCAAAGCTATTTAAAGAGAAGTAAACTACAATATGCACTCATTCAGATCTCCTGAAAGTAGAGTGGAAGAGGATAAAGTCATATAAGCCCACGTGCTTCACTGGTGCGTGGAGCTGCCTCTGGTCGTCACTAGCTGAGCTGTGCCCTACTTCCTACATGTTCCAGGTCAGCCATCATGACCCCCCCCCCCGGAGTCTAGGTCTGACTCGTACCACAAGAAGCCCACTCAAAACTTTACAGCAGGCTGCTGAAGAGTGATGCCACTCTCGCTGCACAAGTAAAATCAGACCCAAACTCAAACCCAGCCCCACTCCAGACAGAGCCGTCAGCAACGAGAGGCTACAGGTGGGCGCGCTTCATAAGGAGCCCAACTCAGCCGAAATCGAACCGCAGCCGAACACGGCGGCGCATATGGATGTGTGTCTGCTCCTTGCGGCTTTGGCCTGTTTGTTTAGCCGCACGCGGTCAGATTCAGATTCCGCGGTTGAGATACCACAGGAAACATGGAACTGAAGGAAGTGAAAACGTGTGGCACACCAAAAACGGAAACAGATAAAGGCTGGAGTAAAGGAGCGCACAATTGCTGGCAACCTCTGCATTTACGTTGGTGTGCGAGCATCTCGCTAGTTCGGCCGGTAGGGACAGGGTGGCCAAAGTCAGTGCAGAGTGTCATTTTATCCACGATAAAATGAGCAAGTTAACTGTCAATTCATTTCTACAAACTAGCCAAAGTTCATAGCCACAGCAAGTATACACCCAGTTTAAATGTGAGGGAGTGATGATCCCTTGAGCCCTTCAAACTCAGGCAAGAAATGAACACTTTTTCCAGTAAAAGTAACCATATTGTTGTTATTAATGTGCCTAAAATATTCCCTAATTTCACAGTGAATTACACAGCTTACACGTTCAAAGTAATGTACACATACACGGCTGCACTTACTGAAGAAATTCAAGTTACGCATCTTGATGAAGGCAACGAAGCAGCTACCCAACCTGGAATTCCAAACCTACAAGACCAGTTCTAGAGCCAGTATACCACACTTGTGTCTCAATACTGTAGAAATCAGACTTTAATAATTTTTTTTTCCAAAAAAAAAACATAAACTTGAATTTTAACAGAGATAGGCCTAATTTGTAAATAATTTAAGATTGTATAATCATTTTCCCAATGCCCATCAATGAACAAGTGCTGCTGATTACTTCGGGGAAATGACTGGAACAGCATGTTGGTAACAAATAAATTTGTTCCCTTCACCGAACGTAATTAATTTTTTTAGAATGTTTTATTGATAAATTTTATAGACCTCAAATAGTTGTCAGTGTATTGTACAGTTCCTTGTACAGTTCCTTCATTGTGTCAATATATAGTTCAGTGTTATTTCCAAAGACAATATTTTTTTAATCAAGCAAAAAAAAAATTAATGGAGTAATCTATAAACAAACTGACAGCTGCATGCCTAGCATTTTCTAAATAGTATTTTTATTAGTTATCAATTGGGGGTTACCAGTAACAGCTGTAAACCTGTCACAGTAACATCCTCTTTTATCTCTGGAGGGCGTGTATAGACGCACTCTTCCGTCAAACAGCATCCAGCAGTCGGCTGCTCGTTTTCGCTCCGCGGTTCAGCGGTTGGTCCGTGCGGTCTCTGTGCGGTTGGACCGCACGTCTGCCGCGGCCGCCCCAGGTCGTGGGCACACAATTGACCGGACGAGTCGGAGACGGCGCGATGCTGAGAGGGAATACCAAGCCGACTGAAACCCTCCCTCTCCAGGCAACGCAAAAGACCAATTACACCTGTTGCGCTTGTCATTGGCACAGTCGGGGTTTGATTTCAGACTACGGAGCTCATCCTGCATAGAGAACCTCTGTGTTATCTGGGGGGGGAAAGTCATCAGGTGCAGGCTGTCTGTCAGATCATCAAACACTGCTGAGCTTGACAGTACCTTTGCTACGTAAGCAACGCCGCTAAGCAAAGCAAACACTTAATAACACTCCAGGCTGACGACTTAGCAAACCAGCTTACACCAGAGTCCAACCGCAATCATTCTCTATGTCCTGAAGTATACAATTTACAATTCAGTCATTTTGCACAAGAACATAAGCCTAGGGACTTACAAAGGTGCATTTAACATGGTAAGCAAACACCACAAGAGCTACAGAGAAGTCTGGTGGTGATGGTGAGTATGTCTGTTCTGTCCCTGCCATAGAGGCTTCTCCATACTCCAGACTAGTGCAAGGCGACAGGCCAGTGAGGATGCTTCTGGTTTCTGCTCGATCTGTGTTTATTCCAACAGTTGTATCACATTTTAAGCTAAATTAACACAGGTAGCCATGCGCTACATCTATTAATCAAAGTGAAAAGCTGAGTAACCCAAGCACGATGTTGCCTTTGTTAATTAGAGTGAATAATTGATTGAACTGCATAATTGTGAGCTCAGATGGAACAAATTAAGGAAACATGTCTGCCACTCAAGCAGCACAGCAGACTGCAATGAAGTCTCTACAGACCCCATTGTGGCCACGATGTCGGGGATGTCATAACCTGGTAGACACACGCCAGAAGTTAAATAAACAAACACACCCGCAGGTGAGCTAGTGACAGAACTGCTTGCAGTTTGACTCAAAACATACAATTGTTCAGCATATAAGAAAATAATCCAATTTCATTAAAAATACATATATGAAAAAATGAATAGCAATTCGACCAGTTTACCAGTATTACATCTGACTAACTGGCAGCTAAAATGTTTACAGGTACCATGCTCCTTTGAAGACGTAGTTCAGATTCTTCAGAGGTTATTTCATAAATAGTTTACATGCCTTGTTTTGAGGGCAATGCTTCCATGCTGGTGAGAAAGGAAGACTACCGGGGTGTGAGGTAAGACAGCAGGCCTGCAAGTCTGGCAGAAGTTACAAGTACGACAAGTTTTTCAAGTATCAGTATCGGGTATCTAATAATCGCAGCCCAGACCATTTTAGCCTAAGTCGCCAAGTGGCCCCGTTATGCATAGAAATGACCGTCATTTCAGAAGAGAACAGCAGTTAAATGTTCTACTAGCTATATAATTATGGGCAAACACTCGATTAGGGGCATAGGTTAGGTTAACACAAATTGTGTTTAGTAACTACTCAGATGCAACCCGTTTAGATAAATTCGGGTAACTTATATTTTAAATGTAGGCTATTAATGTTATCTTAACTGATACACAGGAATGAACAATATCTCTTTTGGTCTGCTTAACTCAACTTGATTTGTCTTTTTTAAACCACTCTAGCTAATTAACTTTATGTCACCAAGAAAACTGACATCGATTGCCGAATGACCAGCCTAGCGACATCACTTCTTGAAATAACTTAAGCTACATTACACTGCAAAGGTTACACTAACAAGCTAAATTAACAACAGTCTCACTAATCATTCAGCATTATTATTGTTAGCTTAGCTAGCTAGCATTACTGCTTGCTATTTTGACTCAGGTGTCAGCTACCCAACGCTAGTTTCGACAGACAAATGCGGTCAGCTCGAAAACGTAGGTTACGTGGGCAAATTGCTCAGTTAACTTGGAGATAAGTATATTAAATTAGCTTCGTGCTTCTCAAAACTACAGATTTCAGCTTAACCAGTCTAGCTACAAATAATGCGATAGTTTAGTTAGCTAGTCCTCATCATTGACATGTAGACTAATGGATTAGCTAGCTGATCTAGCTAGCTACCTGCCCATAACGCTAGCAACCTGGCTAATGCAATGTATTAAATATGTATTCCAGTAACGTTAACAGTTAGCTAACATTCCATTTTAAATTAGGCTTTCTGACATGATAATGCATTTTCGTAGACACAATGTTAACTGTCTTTCGTAAGCGAGTGACTACAGCAAGCTGACTATAACTTGTATAAGTTAACTTCTAATTATTATTCAGCCAGTCAGCTAGCGAGCAGCCTACTCAACGTCAGCTAGCTGGCTAAAGTAACTTTTAGTTACACTGCCGTCGTTTCCTACTAGTTAAAGCTGGATTTTGTGAGTGGATTTCAAACTGAGGTTAACTTGCTGGACTATCTGTTATCGGAGTTAGCCAACTGGTTAGTTCAATTGTGGTCAGTCAGTCCACCGTTTGCTTGCTAGCTAGCTTAACGTCAGCTAACTAATGATGTACAATACAATAGCTTCTTCACCTGTCTACTTTATTTAGCTTATAACTATGGTAAGCATAGTCTTACTTAAAAATAGCAAGCGAGTGAAAATAATCATAATGCTTTTAGCGCACACACACAACTAGACTACATAATCACCAGTTACCACTTACCCTTTGTAGTAGGCTTTTACCCGGACTTGATGGGGATTCTCGCCGGGGTGGGACATAGTGCTGTCCCGCAATGTAGGCATCACAAGCTCTCGGTTTCCGAGCTTTACTTACAATGTCTAGCCAGCTAACCAGTAAGCTAACAGAAGAAATCCCCTCTTCTGTATAATGAAGTGTACACACCGTCAAAACGTTCAGTCGGCTTTCGCTCGCAGTGTTGTGTGACTGCAGATTAACTGACCAGCGAATATTTTAATTAACAACCCCTCACAGAAGAACTAACTTCGGTGGTCCGATACACCAAAACACTCCCTACTGACTGTAGAGGCCTCGCAACCGACCAATCCAATAGAGGAATGTGCTAGGGGGAACTAACGTCGTTTCGGTATAACAAAAAATAACAATAGAAACCCAACATATAATTAACTGTTAATTAATAAACAATTACAATGACCACAGTTACATCTGACAGGTCTGTTTAGTCTGATATAAAACAGAAAATGCCTAAATATTTTTGAGACACCCTGCGCTGGCGGTATGGATGGGCTCACCAGCATTCCGATTATACCAAGTTACGCGTAACTTTATACAAGACGTCTTCATTCAAATAGATCGTATTTGAAAAAGCTTGACGCTGATTATGCGCAGCTATTTGAAATATGTTTATGTTGTGATCACATGGATTTCAAGTCGTGTTTTTCTCTTTAGGTTATAATGTCTGCGAAGCTTGTTAAATTGTTACCGTTCACCGAATGGCAGATCTGACTAAATGGTTTAAATAAAAGTTTTTAATTAACTCAGATTTTAGCGAAACTATCGTGCATGCATTTAATGCATGCTAGGTCGTGTAAATGTACGTTAGTAGAACCAGACTCACGGGGTGTTCAAGTCCAGGCTTGACGCAGTGCTGTATATGCACTGTAGTTATAAGTAAGCCTAGATGGACCGAATGGTCTGTTCTCGTCTTTGGGCTGTATTTTTCGATTCCCATGTATGGCGTTCTTTATCGGTGTGCGTTGAAAGACACAGAAGAGAGAAAGCATCTTATCATCCGATAGGATATAGGCTACTGAACATGCTTCTATAGTCTATTTTTGGTGTCGTTTTTCAGCGATAATGGCAATTTGTAGCCTACAGCGTGGATAAAAAAGATCTGGGAGTCATTTCAAAATACTGTTTTCTCTCACATATGCATCGACAGTAAGTTTACTGTAACAAATGTCATTACACTGTAAAGACAGAGTAGCTGTAGATAGCACTGTACGTTATGATGTTATTACATTGTTATATTAGGTGCAGGGCTCGACTGGAAAAAAGATCAAATGAAAAAGCAGTGATTTACTAATTCTACTTTATTTCGCATATCTTCATAGACAACATTAGTTTACAGCTACAAAATAGAATCAATACCGTAAAACTTCAAGGGGTGTGTAATTAACTGTAAAATTTTAATTTAACAAACTCCGTATAAAACTAAATAGGTAAAACAGATGAGGATATTTATAGCAATGCTTCATGTACCTACAGTATTGGGACCATCCTTCACCTGTCAGTTAAATTTTTTCACATGTCAGTTTCAGGTCATGTGATCACCATTGTCTGTGTGCCTGTGTGTCTATGTGAGTGAGTTTGTGTGTTAAATAACAGGATAACTGACTATTTTACACACCGAATTTGAAGATATTTGTGATTCGATAAGGAAGATTTTCGATTTTAGGTTGACGACTCCTGAGGGTGTTGTAGAGGTCTGCACTCAATGAAGTACCATTCTATGGCTTGTAGACATGATGGGCTCACCATAGATTTTGCTGAGCAAATTTCCAGAAGAGTGTTCCAGTGTCACTGTTGTCAAATGCAGTTTACTATCTAGAGCAAATGAAATGCGCTGTGACAAAAATGGTCCTATAGTTAATGTACATTAATTATATTAGTTAATATCCTAAAATGACTTGCTGTTCTATCCCAGGTTGAGTAAATGAATTACAACACTTTGAAAGCTATGTATAACTTGCCTTCCAATAAAATGTCAAATTCAATGCAAATGTCAATCTTGATGCAATATTAGTTAGTGGCTGGAGGGCTATCTGTTCGCCGATACCTTAAATATCCCAATCATTCAACCAGTATTCAATGTAATCATCGCTGGAGACTGAGCTATAACCAATTCTCCAAAATGTTTTAGTGGCCCACCAGGAATTCCGTTTTTTTTTTTTTAAACCAGGAATTCCGTTTGACAACCATGATATGGCTGCCTACGACAAAAGAGTAAAAGGGACAACTACAGCTTCATCAAGATCACTCCGCCCCCTTGTGGACATATTCGATAGTACTCAATCAATTGTAGTCATCGCTTTGTGATATCATACGCGAGGTAAAAATAATAGGCTAGGCTACCATTTCATTCTGATAATATTAACAGCAACTTTATTTAAACGATTCTTTATTTGAAGGTTATTAAAAACTATTTTATTTAAAACCAGAACCAAGAGGTTGATTTTGACGTTATTATCGGGCCGATTTAAAACAATGGCTTATTTTGCAGTGGATAGCCTACCCTGATTAAGAAAACGATACGACCTTAATTAGGCTACATTGTCACATCAACATAACGTTTGTGCAGCAGTGATAGCATTTTCTATAATTTGCCAAGAGACGTGTGCCTGGAAAAAATGACATAGGCTAGGGATTTTGTTTTGGCAATCTTGAAGTAGCCTACAGCTTAAGATTCAATGTCCAGTGGCATAGGCTAATAGGCTTTTGCCTGCACTTCATAAATAGCCTATGTTCATTTTGGCTATTTGTAGGCCTGAGGTATTGCCTACACAAAGACTGTACACGTCAATGTTTAACCGCATTAACGGCCTTTAAAGTATATTTTTATTTGTCCTTCCTGGCCCCAATAGCAGGTTGAGCTTTTGATAAAGATGTCATAACTTTATCTTTTTGTTCAAGTTAGGTCCCATGGCTGTTGGTAGAAGGCAGCTGTTGCTATGGTTACAATTTGACGCATTTTCCTCTTCTGTAGTTTATTTTCTGTACGCCTAATTTCTGGTTTAGTCTCTGGTCGCAACAACAACAAAAAATGCTATACCGACCTTTTTCACATAGGCTAGCATATTATTAGAAATTGTGTTTGTACTTAAGCTTATACATTCATGAGAATGTTTTAGCCTACAATTTGCTTAGCCTACTTTTACAAAGAGGAGTCACGCGTTTACAGCATTTTTTACAGTCTCTGGTTTACAGGGAACAGAAATAGTCATCTGGCCTGTGAAAGAGGCTTAGTGTTATGAAAATTATCATATCTCCTGCTTCCTTAATACTCACACTTCAATACAGGCTCCTACAGGCATACACCCTACGTAGCTAAGTAGCCTACGCCTACGCAAAGTCAACGCCGGGCCGACGCACTGCAAATGCATGGCCCAGTTATGCATGGCTACTCAACGTGCGTTCTTGTGCCCCTGTGGAGGTAAGAAAGCCGACTCCTCGAGGGGGCGATCCAGGACAGATGCGAAAGACAGCGGAAGAATTATTGAAAGACATTTTTTAATTGATTTGACTCTGTAGGCTACTCCACAATTTTAGATTTGTAATCAAGCAATTCACATGTGGTTTAAGTGCATTCTCAATTTTTATTTCAGGGTATTTTAAAATACATTTTGGTTTTATCATGTATAAATTACACCACATTTTATAAATAGCTCCCCCATTTCAGGGCATCATAACGTTTGGGACATGTGGCATTACTGGTGTCTCTGATTAGTCTGGTGTGTTCAATTGCTTCCTTGGTGCAGGTATTAGAGAGCTTTGATTTTGAATCAAAAGTAGACACTGAAAGCTCTCTTATACCTGCACTAAGGAAACAATTGAACACACCTGACTAATCAAAAACACAAGTGAAGCCACTTGTCCCATGTTATGATGCACTTAAATGGGAGATTATTTATTTTTAAAAAGTGCTGCAGTTTCTAAATAATGAAACCAAAATGTATTTTTAAAAATACCCTGAAATAAAAGGTGAAAATGTGGACTTAAACCATAAGTGAATTGTTTGATTACAAATCTAAAATTGTGGAGTACAGAGTCAAATCAATTTTAAAAAATCGGTCCCAAACATGGCACTCACTGTTTATAGCTTATATACAGCTATATAAAATTAAAATATGGGCCTACAATACAGCTACATCTATATACAGCTTATATAAAATTCTGAATAACAGTCTGCCTCATCGAGCTTAGCTCTTTTTCATCTTTCAATTAAAAATTAAAAATAGATTCCGTAGTCCCAAAGAATATCTGCATTGCTGCGAATGAAATACCGTAGTTCGGTGTAGCCTATTCAATGTCCAAAACTATGGTTCGCTGAAAATTAATGCAATGATTTTTGTTTCTCCAAATCCCAATAGATGTTGCTGGTAGCGCGATGAATTAATATCGTTTTTAAAAATATGCCTGTGAGAGGTCCTCCTAAACTGCGAGTGGTGCTGTGTCTGTTTTTTCATTCTTGACCGTACGTAGCGTTTTGTTTTTATCTCCATTTTAGAAAGCATTGACGCATTAGAACATGATTGGGACGATGACAGCCTGAACCAGTGGCACGGTCACTCCGAGATGGGTCATGTCTAATATTAATTCCAGGCAGGTAACGAGAATTATAGGACAACTTAATGCGTGTGCATGCATTGCGCTGTTACGGCATAACCTACATAATTCGTTTTGAAGAAAGAGCCGATGTTCCGAAATACGTTACTATAATTTATGCGTTTGACTTTTATAGAATAACCGTATGGTGAGATAGAATACAATATTGTCACTATACCTGGGCGTTTCTTTGATACAGCTTCCGCGGCTGCACCTCGAGCAGATGGGCGAAGAGAAGAGCTAGGTGGAATGCATGCAAAACCAGCGATGCACTTGACAAACGCCCCATGCATAGTAAAATTAAAGTAAATGAATTGACAGTTGTCAAATGAAAAATGTCGAGAGCCGTGTGTACATTCGTGTCCAACTTCATTATCACATACAATTAACCTTATTTTAATTTTTTAAAAACCCTCTGGCTATGGACGATCGAATGTTTATTTGGGGGATGTGCTGAACCAAACCCCCTTTGTGAATACCTTTTCATTGGTGAATTCTGTTGAAAACCTTTAAAGCGCAATTTGAAATTTGGGATTTAGGATTTCTTGAAGAGAGAAATCTAAAATACAGAAAACGGTCTGTTAATTATTATATTGGTAGGCTACGCCTGCTAATGCTTTTTGTGGAATGTTGTTTACAATATTATTTTGGGCAGGCAACAATGATTTTATTTTTACAATGATTCGAATGTTGCAAGACATGTTCCATACTAGAACACTGTGGTAACTGACGAAACCCATTATACGAATTTCTAGACCTAGTGGTTGCATTTTCGCGACACCTTGTCTTATTGTCAGCAGGATTCTCTCAAAGACTACAGCAGAGCATGTTGACAATACCTGTAGTAGTTTATCCATCAGCACGACGGCAATCAATTTCCTGTGGAGTCATGTTTGAGGAGACTGTGTCGTTATATAGCTAGGCTACCTCTGGCCACTGGTTTTCAACGTTTTTAATATTCATAGATGGCTGGGTTAAACAATGAAAAAGATTAATTTTCATTTTCATGGGGATAGCCCAGTGCCGCGACGTTTTCTTGGTTTGTTTTATTAATTTTTAAAATCTTGTTCATGGTAATATTTTTGTTGTCATTGGTTCAGATTAATCCACGTAGCCTATTAAATTTGGAATACAGTGCACCCAGGGGCCTTTGTAATTCAGTCCAACATTTCATGAATAGACAATGCTGCCATACGATAAAATAATTCAGTCGTAGAGTATATAGCCTACTTCGAAATACTTCGGGATCTCTAGGTGCAAACATACCGTGTGAATGAAAATTTTTGGCGCAATCCATTTCTAATTTTACGACACACTCGGTAAGGATAGAACTAAACGTTATGTTTGCCCGTCAATCCAGGATATATTATATTTTATTTAAACTTTAGATTTATGATTTGCAATGCGCTACACAGGAAGCAAATTTTTCGATTGAGGTTAATTTACTTGCGCAGATGTGATATTTAGAAGAATAGGCTACATTGTCATGAGGAATTAAAGGTGGCTTCAAAATTATTTTAGACAGTTTTTGTTGATCTTCTGATTATTGTATTCTGTCTTGCTTTTAAAGTTCCTTTATCTATCTATAAACACAAAACAGCTTCGCTTGATAGGCATAGCCTACAATCAAACAGTACCATACTATGTTATAGTCGTAGAGGACGAAGTTATGTTACGCATAAAACTCAGGTAGAATATTAGAATAGGCTCTATTCACAAGCGACCGAACACTTGTATGCTAAATTGTGAAGTCCCTGATTTTTAGAAAAAAATAATGATAGTTCAGTCTTGAATTAAAAAAAAAAAAAAAAAATTTAAAGCAGCTTGAATTGACATTATACTCAAATTTCTATTAACAGTTTTGCGGACCCCATTGATTTATCATCTGAAATTTAATAAAATAGGCTACGAATTAAGTTTTTCAAGGTAACATTTAAACTTTTCCATTAAATCTCAGGGGATATTTAGTCGTCCACTGGCCTGTTTTACTATCTGACCCCTATGCAGGCCTGGCCTACTCAATTTAATAAATGCAGTGTTATTTGGACTAAGGAAGCACCTGGGACTGTCTCTTCTTCTTTTGATCTTCTGCTTCAAATTTATAACAGATAACACTGGTCAATAAATTATCGTTAACGTTTTACATTGCCAGTACACATTAGGTAGGCTACATACATGAAACATATACCGTTTTACGTATATAAAATAGCAATCACTGGAGTACAAAATGTGCTGCCCATTAAGTGAATTGGCTACTGGACAAAATATGCAAAATTTTCCTTTATTTTCCTTTTGTAGCATTGTAGCTTTTTATTCTATTTATTTTATTTATTTTTCAGAAATATGGTGGACAGTTGTGGGACAATATTTTCCTGTATGTTTTTATTTTTAAAATGCTATTACAAAATAATGTTGTAATAATTTAAATTCTAAGTTACAACTCAATGTTTGCTTAATAATGTCATTATTTGTTACACAGCCATAGTCTAAATAGATAACACTTTAATGTAATGAATAACTTAAAAAACTAACATAATTTTATCGAATTTGGGACATAGCATATTATTAATGGATATTAACACAATCCATAATATTACCAGATCACACAGGCCTGTCTTTGTGCCTGGGTTGTGAATAGGCTTCTGACATTTAGAGTGTGAAAAATTGATTTATCACACACACGCGAGTGAGCGCGCACGATCGCATAGCCTACTCACACGCGCCGAAGGCATTCAGCCGTAATCAATCCGGTCATCGTTGTCTAAGAATTGAAGATTTATTTCCACCTGTCAAGATTGTCCGTCTCGTCTTCTAGTCAGTGATGCATTTTCTCTGTTGAATCAGGCCTGTTTGCTGCATTAAAAACACAAATCTGTAAGTTAAGAGCTATGTATGCTCACTGTTTAACCATGGCGTTGCTAAAGAAGTTTACTCAAATTAGAAATGTTTCTGAAATTCAGAGGTTTCATAGCCTAACAGACCAGAACAATCTCATTATATGAATTATAAATGGCTCTTACTTGAGATTGAGGAGGGTTGGTGGAGTTCTCAGCTGTTTGCACAATAAAGAGACAAGGAAATGTAAATCAGTGACGTCATGATAGCCTACAAATTGGCTGAGTCGGCAATATTTTTGCGCTCTGATATGTTTTACAAGTCTTGAACTTAAGTCTTTCAAGACTGGAAGCCTGTTATTACCAATAGGCCGACTGTTTTACATATCTCATTTTTTAAGTCATGTAGGGCTACTTCTATATCTGTTTCACTTGACGCGTGTGGTGCTTGGCCTGAACTCGCGAATGTAAAGTTCTTAGACTCCGTGTCCTTCGGCTACGCCCAATATGACCGAAAAACATAATTGTTCGTGTGTTCTACAGCAGAATTTTTATGACTTTTCATGTTGTGTACGTAGATTGGATATACAGGCCTTATCTGAAGCATTAATTTGTATCACTGTGACCTGCATGTCATGCCCCTTCACAGCCAACATTTTGCTTAGCCTAAAACATACTCCAAACCATTTTTGGGGTAGCCTATTTTTTTCAAGAAAACGGGCAGTACGCATCGTAGAATTTTGTAATGACATCATGCATACACTTTGGGTGGCCTTTCAGAATTTTGAAATGGTTAAATATTATTCGTAGGCCTACCACTTATGCTTTACAGCTACATGCTTAATATTCACCATCTCCTAAAATTTTTATTTTCTCTTTATTATTTTCTATCCTACAGTAAAAATTCGCATGACTTTTTTTGTTCGATAGTGGACTATTTGCAATATTAATGAATGGCAACCCCAGTTCCTAAAAAAAAAAGAAAAAGAAAAAAAAAATATATATGTTCAAAATTGTTTTTTTTTTTAAATAGCAAGGCATTCTGCAATTTGGATGTACTAGTAAGAATATTTACTTATATGCTGTAGGCTTATAACATTCACAAAACATAAAGAGTTCATTTAAAAATCCATATTAATTAACTGAGAGCTGTGCTGTCCATGTTATTACAAAGTAATTACAGTATTTGTTATCTGTCGGAGTGGCACTGATTGGGAGGGGTCAGTGCTTGGTAGCAGGGGCTGGCATCCAGTGGCTTTCTCCCTTGCCACACATGCTGCCTTGCACCTATGCTGCCGTTTGCCCCCTGGAGAACTAGGGCCTGTTTCATTGCAGTCAAACACACAAAGATGAAGGCTACATTGTTAAAAAAAAAGTGCATTGAAATACCATTTCCATGACCTCAAAAGCTTCTGAAACACTAAATGCAGATTTTTTGTGCAATGACAAATATGTTTCACAATACATTTTGAACATTGAGATACTGAATGATACACTGATTTTGTTGTGTGGAGCCAAACTGCTAAAAGAAACTAGCTGCTAAAAGAAACGTGTATGATATGGCCCAGCAAATATTACTATGAAACAACCAACCTGTTTTAAAATTTAAGTGGTTGATGCCTTTTCTCAAAGAAGAGATGCTATATTCTTTTTTGCATGTGCATGTTATTTGGCATTGGTAAAATTAACTCTAAAAATGACATTGTTTTGCAATGCTTATTAGTTAGTTATGTATTCACACACTTTCACATAACTGATGTAGACATACCTGTTTCGCTATTTTCTCATGAAAATTTGATTAAATGAATTATGTTTTCTAACTTTCTTACAGATGATTGCTCATTGAAACTGATACAGAGGGGGTCCAGACCATAACATTTCAGTGGTGTGGACACATCTCAGGGGAATTAGATGGCAGTTTGCTAAAATGTTGTTTGAATGCCTGGATGAACAGAAAACCCATTATTTGGTATTAGTTATTTTAATAACATTGCATCCTGTGCAATATCCTGTTTATATAAGTGTCCCATGAAGCTAAAGAAAAATGCTAATCCGGATACATTTTATCTATCTTCTCTCTGTCAGGGCCCAATTTGACTGATGTTTCAAACCCCCAATCTTATATTTCAAACAGTTGAGAAGGTATTTTGAAACAGTGTTTCCAACCTCCTTGAAATGGTGACAGCCTAGTTGCCACCACTTTAGGAATATCACTTTAACACCATACATACACACATACTCAAAGAATATGGGTGTGCATAGAAACAAAAAGGTGGTGACTGAGTTAAAAATGCTTTAAAGATATAATTAAAGTGTTTGTTTCTCGCATATTGTGCGGTAAAACAATGCATTCTGTTAACACTACATATTCTGAGCTTTTGGGAGGTTTATGGTGGCAAGCTGATGTTCCTGGAAAATGTCACCAAGGACACCGTGCATTAGGTTGGTCACCGTGGTTATAGTCACATGCTCTTTCCCTCCAGCCAGCTTCCTGACTCCACAGACCCAGAAGCGACGGACACAAGGAGTCCAGGAGAGATGGACAGTGAGATGAGCGTGACCACCACAACTTCCACCGCCACCACTGCCCTGGCTGCCACCACCACAACCAGCACCTCCACCTCGACCCCCACACGCACCCAGGCGCCCCCTACCTCTCTCTACAGCACCCCCTCTGACAGACAGGCTGTCCAGGTAACTGCAAGCGACCAGTGCACAGAACCATCAGCTCTGCTGACCAGCCATTCCACAGACTGGCAAAACCAAAGGCTATTAGAGGGTCATGAGTTTTTCCTGACCTCTAGTTCTGTCCTCCAACATGGAGAGGCCGATAAAGGACTTTCTGAATTTATCTGTTAAGAAATAAACACGACAGTTTGTTACTCATTTCAGGTAATAATTCAGTTAAAACAGAGATGTTCAGTCTTACCTGAGAATGGCTGGTGTGTGGTTAGGTGTTTGTTCTGGACCAGGTCTGTCTTGCCTGATTGAACTAATGAACTATTTTTAGTACTGTTTGAGAGGAAACACCTGCACCCACCGTGACCTTTTTCGGATAATACTGGACACCCCTGATTTAGAGATTTTAACCATTGCGCCAACAAGCTCATTAGCTTAATTGTATAATTTCTGCTGATTACTGCAGTTAGAATGCTTGAAGTGATGCATATGGATAAAGACTGAAACACAGGGCATTTTCAAGAGTGCTATAATGCTGAGCGAACATTTCAAAGCAGAAGTGGCACTGAACCGAACGCGTGGGTATCGCGTGGCCTTTATTCTGTGCCCAGTTGCCTACTTTAATGAGTACCGTGCCGTACGCAAGCACCAGCCTCGTGTTACAGCCAGCATTCCCTCCCGCCTGGCACGTCCGTTAAACCTCTGTGAGGAGCACTGAGAAATGTTCCCACCGTTCAGAATGAACTTCCTTTTCAAGACGGACTGTTAAAAACGTAACGGAACGTTCTGGCCTTGGAACCCAGACCGTGCCGCCGCTGACTGCGGCTGGATTTTCCGCGGATGCCGGACGGGGGCACGACGCGCGGTTGGCGCTAGCGTGGACCGAATCCAGGCCCCTGCCTCTGCTATATTGTAGGCCCAGTACCAGGGTGCTCACATCATTTCTTCCCGAGTTACGCAGAAAAAAAAAATCAATTCATGTTAGCATTGATACTGCCTTCCTTATTAAAAAGATTTACCAAGACATTTGTATGCAAACAAGTTATGTTTGCAGGCAGTTGAATTTCAAAATTGTAGCTGAGGTACAAAGCATGCATACTCTACGTAAAGCCGGGGGTGCCCATGTCCAGTACAGTATTGCAGGCTACAGCTGGCTACTTAACCATCTTGGTTTGAGTTATTGCTGTGATACTGCAGTAGCCCGGGAGCATGCTTCTTTTAGCTCGTAGCGGACACTACTCAGGAGTACAGGTAAATTCCCATGCTGCCTTTCTTCCGACCCTTACTTTTCCCGGTTGCCTGTGCTTGCGGACGCCGGTGGGGGCGCTGGCATTGGCTGTGCCGTAGCAGACGTGTCCCTGTCACCCCCCCCCCCCCCCAGGTGATCCAGCAGGCCATCCAGCGGCCGCAGAACATGGCGGCGCAGTACCTGCAGCAGATGTACGCAGCGCAGCGGCAGCACCTCCTGCTCCAGACTGCAGCCCTGCAGCAGCAGCAGAGCCTGGCCAGCGTGCAGCAGGTGGGGGAGAGCATTCCTGTATATGAGCTTATACACACACACACCATGCACTCACATCCACACTCACATCCACACACACAAACCTGTACACGAGCTTATACACACCCACTCACACACACACACACCTGTACACAAGCTTATACACACACACTCACACACACCTGTATAAGGGCTTATTCACAAACACACACACCTGTATACAAGCTTATTCACACACACACAAACACACACACACACACACACCTGTATACAAGCTTATTCACACTCACACACACCTGTATACAAGCTTATGCACACACACACACCTGTATATGAGCTTATTCTCACAGACACACACACCTGCATATGAGCTTATTCACACACACACACACACACACACACAATACAGTCACATGCATGCACACAGTCACACACACAAACACACACACCTAAACACAGTCACGCGCACAAACACACACACGTGGACACACACACACAGTCACACGCGCACACACCCGGACATGTGCGTGCAACATACACAGGCACTTGCAAATGCTCTCTGCACATATTGCTGCTTCCTGTGGTTCTGCTGCAGCCTCTGTATCTCTCTCCATCTCCTCCTTTTTATTTCTGTTAGAGCTCCTCCAGCTAGCCTTGTGGCCAACAGCGTTGGTGTGAATGACACGCACCTATTTAAGGTGGTGCCTCCTTTCGTTCACCATTAACTTAAACCTCACCATAATTATTTGTATAACTTTGGCACGCCCTAAACCTGCCCCCAGTCAGAAACCCTCTATAGAACCCCCCCACATACACATTTTCCACCCCCTTTACTGAGCCTCTGTCTTGTATGTTGCTCCAGTTTGAACTTTCAGTAGCGAAGGCTTGCGGCAGAGCCAGAGAAAGGTGCCTAATGTCAGTGCTGTTAAAGGGGAGTGATCAAAGCCCCAGGCTGAAGCGACGGTGTGCTCAGTGAGTCACCGCCTGCCTCTGTGGGTTTCAGGGACATCAAAGCGTGCTGCACACCAGCCCTGTCGCGTCCCCTGTCACCGCTGTGTGTGTGTGTGTGTGTGTGTGTGCGTGTGTGTGTGTGTGTGTGCGCACGCGTGCCTGGGTGTGGACGCGAGCGTGTGCGGTGTCTTAACTGTTCTGTTCATATCTCAGACGTCGCGCTGCGTGTGTGTGTGTGTGTGTGTGTGTGTGCGTGTGTGTGTGTGTGTGTGCGCACGCGTGCCTGGGTGTGGACGTGAGCGTGTGCGGTGTCTTAACTGTTCTGTTCATATCTCAGACGTCGCGCTGCGTGTTTGTGTGGCTGGGTGTGGACGCGAGCGTGCGAGCACGCCTGGAGCCGCTCTGCTCTGAAAAGCGCCTCTCGATCCCTCAGACGGCGCTATCGGGAAGCAGGCAGTCGCCCTCTACCTCCCCCTCGCCCAACGGGAACGTCCCCCAGTCTCCTAGCGCTTCACAGGCCTCGGTAGGTATCTGTGCCGGGGGTGCCTCCCTCCCTCTCTCTTTCTCTCTCTCTCTCACACTCTTTTTAGCTCTCTCTCTCTCTCAAGCCTGGCAGCTCGGTGACCTTGCTCTGTGCATTAGCAGAGCACTGGGGCCTGGCAGACAGGGCCCTGCCCTGTGCCCCCTCTGAGGCCCATGTAGGATGTGATGGTGAGCTTGGGCAACATTTATCACAAGGTCCGTTTTTTAAACATAGCAACAGTGTTAGCTTGAGGCTTGTAGCGAGATTGTGAAATTATTCAGGGCTGGGTTGTGGGGGCTTATTCATGAGAAGGGATCGCACCGAAGTCTACTTTGATTCCTTCTTGCTTGTCGCAGTACTGCTTGTGATTAGACTAATTGACTAAAAAAAGAAAACAGGAAGAGGCATTCTTGCGAAAGACATGTAGAATTATCAAGCTAATCATGAACATTTGACT
This sequence comes from Anguilla rostrata, assembly GCF_018555375.3. NCBI lineage: Eukaryota > Metazoa > Chordata > Actinopteri > Anguilliformes > Anguillidae > Anguilla > Anguilla rostrata. The sequence goes on along the minus strand of NC_057938.1, from coordinate 18,037,145 downwards.
TTTGGAAGACAATGCTATAGGAGAGCAAACACATTGCATTTCTTTTCAGCCTATATGCTTTAATGAAAAATGTATTATTCAGAAATATGGTAATTCCTGTTTGTCATCTGTGTGAAAATGATTTTATGGACAATCAAGTTAAAAATAACTGCCATTTTTTGTACTATATGAAATGTAGGTTACATGCCATTGTGTGTGTGCAAAACTGTATGGATAAACATTAAAATACCAAGCTGACATATTATACTCCAAAATAATAACAACAACAACAATAATAATATTATTATTATTATTATTATAATAATAATAATAATAATAATAATAATAATAATAATAATAATAATACTGTTGTACAGTCACCATGTGCCCTGTAGAATGGTCAGAAATGTAACTTTCAGGGAAGTCTGTGAGTGACTGCTTTTCCCACTCCCTAAAGCTGGGTCTTTTCTTGTGCCCTGTGGTTCTCCTACCTCGCTTTTCTCTTGCCTCCTACACCCCCTTCCTCTGCCTGCGGTGCACTCGTCTTCTGTCTGCTTTCACACATTTCTCTTCTTTGGGTATATTCCCTCTCTGCCTTTACCCCGAAATCTCTTCACCTGCCCACCTCCGCCCTCCCTCTCCCCCCCTTTGCCGCCCTAGATCACACTGCCCAGCTCCCCAGTGACAGCTCAGCTGATCAGCCGGTCCCAGAACCCCAGCTCCACGGCCACGGGGGGCGCCATATCCCAGCAGGCCATGCTTCTGGGGAATGGCTCCTCCACCTGCAGCCAGGCCCAGATGTACCTGCGCACCCAGATGGTAAGGAGGGGCCCGGCACTAGAGGCCACTCCCAGGGCGTAGGACCAGTCTGACCTCTGACTCTTGATCCCTGACCCTTTGGCTCTCCTCTATCTGTTGTGTTCCCAAGGCTTGAATCGATTTGCATGAGAAATGCAGCCCCATAGATAGTTCTGTGAAGACGTTCACCGAGATACGCCTCGATGTTAAATTGCCTGAGTAATACTCCGAGCTTCGAAGTGCAATAATGACTGGAGGAAAACTTCCTCCACAAAATCAGTGAATTTTACTCAGCAGTCAGGATCTTCTGTTTTTATGCTGGTCACATAATCTTATGTTGCCTGAAAGCTCTTTGTTCTTCAGCTTGCTTTGCAACGTGGGCTCTGGTGGCATAAGGTGACTCATTCAAAAGCATTTATCCCTTCAAGATAAAATGTTTAACTTTACAACAACGGGCTTTACTAAATCGGACTCTGTATTAATGCCAAATAAAAGTGTATTAACAGTAGATGTCTTCTTCTGCCATATTAGGTGAGCTGTATTAGTCGCTCCCAAATCACAAATCATGAATTAAAGTATGTTTTAAGTCAGTAATTTGTTTTCCAAAGTAGTAGCCAGATAAGTTTTGGGTAAGGGCTATTTTAATATATATGAATATGCTATGGAACTACAATAGAAAAAGAATGTGAGGGCTAACATAGGCCTACTTGGGAGGGAGCAGGGAATTAAATGTGAGAGAAATTGAGAGGCAGAAGAGACACAATGAGCTGAAACATCGACTGAACTGTTGGCTGAGGCTTGCATCTTGCATAATTTCGTGACAAAATGTAAACGGCCCTATAAAAAGCAATATGAATAATGAAATTGCAGTTTCAGAATTTGTGCGGTCAAATGATGTCTTACCCATGACTGAAGCAAAATAAGAAATGTAGCCTCCTGGAAAACCCACTGAAGAATTGCCAGAGACACAAAACAAACAAATAAGTTTAGACGCCAAAAGCCGCGTGCTGTGATTTCTGCGTGCCGCGTACGACAGGGGCTACGTGTGCAGAGTCCGAGGGGCAAAAGAGCAACCATTTTGAAAGTGCGCAAATTAAAATATGCCACTGTTTGTTTGCACGTTCAAACGCTCTTTAAAATTTGAATAAAGCACTTTTTTGACAATTGAATTACGTCTGAATTGTGAAGTTCGTGCTGACGGCCCTGCTGCCCAGTAGTAAATCCTGATATCTGACTCGCCACCCGTCCAGCTTCACACTGCCTTTCTTCCTCTATAAAAACACGCTTATGCGCTATGCGTCAACATAGGGAGAGTAGACAAAGCACACATGCCCCACGTCAGAGCATCTTTCCCCGAAGCTAGCTAACATTCTATGAATTTTCTTTGTGTGAAAACTATACGTGCTTTGTGCATAGAAACACAAGAGAAGGATGTTGCTTTTTAAACCACTAACATCCTTCAGCTCCTATTTTGTCTTTATTTCTCTCCTTTTGTCTCTCTCTCTCTGTCTGACCCTCACTCTTCTTTATCTCCCTTCTTCCAAATTCTCTCCTTGCTTGCTTTTAATTTACTTTTTCTTTTGTTGTCTTTCACCCTCCTCCTCTCCCTCATTCGCTTGGTTTGTTCACTGGACCTGATCTCCCTCTCGATCTCCCGCTCCCTTTCTATTTCTCTTACCCACACTCTCCTTCCTCTCTTTGGCTCTCTTCCTTCATTATGCTCTCCTGCTCTCATTCTCTTCCTCTTCTTATCACTCTGTCCATGTATTCCTCCCATTCTTTCTTTTCTTTCATTCCATCCCTTCCCTGCTCTCTTATTTTCTTCCTCCCATGTTTTTCCTCTCCCTCCTTCACCCTTCCACCCTTCACCCTTTCCTCCTTTTTTCCCTGTTTTCCTTCTTTTTTCTCTCTCCCACCTCTCTTCCTTCCTTCTTTCTCCTTCCTCCTCCCTTCCTCCTCTCTCCGTCCCTCTGGTGTCTCAGCTGATTCTGACTCCGGCTGCCACGGTGGGGGCGGTGCAGTCTGAGCTGCCCGTCATTTCCTCTGCCTCCTCTCAGGCCGCCTCCACCCAGGTGAGCCCCGCCCACAAGCCCGCGAGCCTAACCCAAAAACAACGCACCAGGGAGACTTCTCTTAAATCCGTTTCCACTGCTCTGCATTATAATTATTACTGTTCCTTTAAAACCAGAAAGGGTGATGTTGGGAGGTTAACTGAGTGACCCGTCCCCTGCCAGGTCCAGAGCCTGGCCGTTCGGGCGAACCCATCCAGCGCCTCGCCGGGGGCACAGAGCGTCCCGCTGAAGGCCTCCTCGCAGGGGCTGGCGCTGGTGCCCTCCATCCCCAAGATGTCCATATGCCCCCTGAGGCCCGGCCCGCAGGCCGAGTCCCCCGAAGGGCCCCCCGTGAGCGAGCCCCGCCCCAGTGAGGTCACTCGCCTCCCCTCCACCCACCAGCTTATTGTGCCAAGTACGTCACCCCACGTCAAAACCTGCGGGCGCTGGCTACCGAGTCTGACCATGTGAATGTGCTTGAGTGCCATGAATTGCTTTATCTTCTGTTGGATTCTGTGACACAGACATTTAGCTATGCATATACGCTTCAGCAAAATCCAAACATTAGTAAATGCAGTGACATCAACGTTCTGTTGTCAAAAGTACATAATATCGTTGATAAGCTGCTTACAGTGTGAATAGTGTAAACTTTTTACTGAGACCATTCTTACATTTTACATTTACAGATGAAGTTAAAGTTCCTAAAAACTTTGAATGTCCTTGAAGAGTCATAATTGAATTTTGGATGAGAAGTACTACAGGAGCCCTGCATGGTCTTTACATTAGAAAATCACCTGTGTCTCCATTTGTTTAGCTACATGGTCATATTTATCTTATTTTCCTTTCAGCATCGTATTCATCCATTCAGCCACAGGCCCTAGTGAAACATCAGCTGCACTGCACTACCAGCCACAAGGGGGCGCACCACCAACTTATCATCCAGCAGCCTGCCGGTGCCCTCAGGCAGGTCCAACCAATTGCTCTCCGGGTATCTGCACAAGAGACTCCACCCCCCTCCCAGCACTGTGTCTCCATTCAAACCCTGACCACACCCACCCCAGCCACGGTCCAATCGCAGCACTGTGCTGCTGTATCTGCAGCAACCCTCCCCAGTGAGACATCGCAGGCAGCTATGCAGCAGCAGCCACAGCAGACGGTGGTTGTGTCCCCGGCCCCTCCTCAGTCACCCACCTGCCAATCCCCAGCCATTGTCATCCAGCCCCAAGCTGCTCTTGTCCAATCACAGCCTCCGTCTGTGAGACTTGGCCCCTCCCAGCTGCCTTCACATGTCGAGTCCCTCCCTCTGTCTGTGGCGATCACGTCAACTGCCACCGCGGCTTCTTCCCAGGCCTCCCAGCACGCCGTCTCCCTTCCCCAGACCACACCCCCGAATCCCGTGGCCCCACCCACCTCGGTGCAGGCGCTGTCCCTGCAGGCTCTGGCCGTGCCGGCTGGGCAGATGCTGCTGTCTGAAGAGGAGCTCCCCGTGGCCGAAGCGCTGGTCCAGATGCCATTCCAGAACCTTCCACCTCCACAGACCATTGCCGTGGACCTGAAGGTGCAGCCGGCCGCCCCCACAGAGTCCTCTGCGGTGAGTGTGCACTGTACTAGTGATCAAGGGTTTGGGTGAGCTCCACCTGCCTACCTGCCTTCTATTCTTCTTCTTCTTATTATTATTATTACACACACACATGTATACACACAGTGCTTTGTGTAACATACATGATAGGAGTTGATATGTGGGGTAGCAGGGGCAGAGGCTATATGAGGCGGAGGGGATGTGCACAGAGGAAACGAGAGAAGATGGACCCCTGCACCTGCGCAGGAGCATGACCCCAACTCCCCCAACTCTGTCGCCATCTACCAGATCGGAGGGGAACAGCGAAGACACAGCCACCCACAAGGACAATTGCACAGGTACCCTGAAGTAAAGGGGCTTTCTCCCTGTGGACCTGGACACAGAGTGTAACACACCCGCCACTACCAGCACTGCAACACAGTGTGTTCCAGTAGGAAGCTTGATTCAGTTTATGCCTTGAATCACTGTATGAATCAATGACCATCTTAAAGTGCCTGTAACTGAACCCTGTGTTCACCACCAATGCACACTGCATACATTTACATTGTATGTCTTCTATGGTCTATTTCATGAACTGTGAAAGTGAAAGTCACTGATATGTATGCGGCAGTACCGGACCGTGGGGGGAACTCGGGCATCCTAGATGCCGCCTGGTGACTCTGGTCCTCTGCTCTGGCCTCCAGATGTTTCTGGTTTTCCCTGCGGTACATCAACGGGCAGCACCTCTGTGATACGGTCCCCCGGGGAGCCCCCCTATGCCAACTCCTCCCCCCCTCCCCTACTGCCTGCCGTGGTAAGAAGCGCCAGCCAGCACCCCCCAGCAAGCCTCCCGGGGGGTCCTGAGAGCCAGCCCCTACAGGCGATCGTTAAACCCCACATCCTCACACACCTCATTGAGGGCTTCGTCATCCAAGAGGGGCTGGAGCCGTTCCCGGTATGTCCACAAGAGGGAGCTGATGTTGCTCTGGGGTTTTAGCAAAGCCCAAGGGGTAGAAAAAAAGGTTCACCACAGTAATTGACAAAGGGCACAAACGAATGTGCGAAAGAAATCACAATCTTGCAGAATGATTGTGCACGTGCTCACTCTCTGCCCTCCACATCTTTAAAAAGCAGTGTTTCATTGTGGGAAATGCCAGAGAGCTCAGGGCCTAAGATGGAAGTTGCCATCTTGTCATTGCCCATCTTTGTGTGGCATCGTCCCCTTGAGCAGTGAAACGGAGGGCATTCCTAAAAAGCTCCTGGGTGACGTGCCGGGTCATGTGACCGAGTGATGTGTGCCCCAGGTGAGCCGCTCCTCCCTGATGGTCGACCAGCAGGCCACGCTGCCCGAGGCCCAGGAGACCAAGTCCAACGGCGGGCAGCAGCCTCTCTGCGACGAGCCCATGGACCCGGAGCCCCCCGAGAACTCCACCGACTCGGACATGGACGACGCACCCACCGCCGAGGGTCGGTATTCCGCTAAGTGTGACCCTGCTGCACCCCCCCGCCGCCGTGTCATATTACCGTACCTGAATGGCTTGTCCTGTCTCGGCTTTTGGCAGATGGTACGGAGGAGGGGTCGATGGACGTACTGGAGTGCGAGTTCTGCGGGAAGAGAGGGTACGCTCACACATTCCTCAGATCCAAGCGCTTCTGCTCCATGATCTGTGTCAGACGGTGAGGGGCACCCCCATTTTTGCTATTTAAACCCTATAACAGCTTGACTAAAAACAAAAAGCCATTTTGGGATAGAGAACAATGAATATCTTTCCTAATGCAACGTCTTACAAAGCTAACCTATAAGACTCTTTGAAATATCACACGGAATATTGTTGAGAATTGGCCAGTTTTGATGTAACTGGATGATGTAACCATTCTTATTTTTTCTGCAAGCTCTGATAGTGATTCCCCTGCATGTTCTCTCACATGGACAGGGAGTAAGTCTTCTGCTTAGCTCTTTTCCCCCCACTGTTAAGGAATGTATCGCTTTGCACCTGGAACCCATTTTGCCCAAAATCACATTCTCTCATAAGGAACCGAAAGACCAAAACATATAATCATTCACAGATTTCCCTCTATGACCCTCTGCACACACATCAAAGAAGGGGGAAGATATTGGCGACCAGATGTAGACTTTGGGGCAAATGCCCATCTAATTGCGCTTGCTTAGGAAAGCGGGGATGCCCAGAGATCACACAGTCCTTCTTCTAGCTTTAATCGACAGCAATGCCCAGAATTCTGAAAAGTGATTTAAGTAAACATTTTCATCTGAAGAACCTGAATCTTGCTGGATTACGCTGTATTTCATCACAAGAATATGTTCACGGGCACTGGGTAGTGTGTCTTTTTAAAGTATGGCTCTTCAGTGTGCTGATGTACCCCATGATCTAGTATCGCGTCCTGACCTGTGGTGGATAGTCGTGTAGGATGGTGTCAAATCGGCCACGTTGTCCCAAAGGAGAGAGGGTTTCAGTGGGCAGGGTTGTCCCATGAGGCAAGAGCAACTCCTCCGGACAGCTGGCCGGTTGCAAATATGCCTGTGACTTGCTGCACATGAAATGCCCTTCTCTGAAAGGCGCTTGTGCAGCTGGACTTCAGAGAAGCAGAGGTTGACAGAACAGGCTTGGGTGTATGTCTTTTTGTATGGTAAGGCCGCAGGCAAAACCTGCATAAGATGTAAGTGCTACATGTACTTCACTGGCATGCATGGTGTGGAAAATACCTGACCTGTCTCTGTCTCCTTTCTTCCCTCTGTTGCTCTGTCTCTGTTCCTCTCCTTCCTGCCCTATGTTGCTCCCTCTCTCTCGCTCTCCCTCGCAGGTTCAACGTCAGCTGCACCAAACGCATCAGCCTGCTGAAGGCCGACAAATCGGGGCGCTGGGCCCGCAGGACGGACGGGAGGCGGGGCCGCCCACCGAGTCGGCCAGATGGAGGCAACAGAGAGCACTTCCTCAGACAGGTCAGTGACTTATGAGGACTGACTTACTCAGACAGCTCAGTTACTTATGAGGACCCACTTCCTAAGACAGGTCAGTGACTTATGAGGACCCACTTCCTAAGACAGGTCAATGACTTATGAGGACTCACTTCCTAAGACAGGTCACTGACTTATGAGGACCCACTTCCTAAGACAGGTCAGTGACTTATGAGGACTCACTTCATAAGACAGGTCAGTGACTTATGAGGACTCATTAACTCACCCTGTGGGACTTTCTGTTCTGTTCATTCACCAAAATCCAACTGTGCTGAAACTCTAGAAGCCTCGCCTGCATGAATTACAAAAGGACATTTAATGAGCACATTAAATATGCGGCTAATTAACAAACTGAGCCAATTAAGCCATGAGGCCTTTACAGCTGTGTCTCATAGTGGTGTTTCGGGCTAAAGGTGGCGGCTCCATACAACAATGCAGTGGACGGCCAGCCGGCACGTGACGAGGAGGAGGAGGAGCCTCCCGTTCCCATGACAACAAGGCTGCGGCGCCAGACAGAGCTGGAGCGTGAGCGGGAGAGGGAGCGGGGCCTGGTGAGGACGAGGGAGCCCTTGGGTGGCGTCCCCAGCAGCCCGTCCACCACCCCGCCCAACCCCACGCTCTGGACCGTTCAAGAGGTCTGGTCCTTCATTTACAGCTTGCCAGGTACCGTCTGCTTTCTGTCACATGAGAGACATTAAAAACTGTGTTAAAAAACCCGCCTGCTTCTCCCCCCATTCATAAGGTACTACAGGAAGTGCATTACACTATGAAAATAGCCATATCATATTATGGCCTAAGTGTGTCTTACATTACAACTGACAGACATTGCTGTGTGTATCTGCAGACAGTAATACAGCAATGTATGTCAGCTATGAAGTCATTATTTGATTTACTGCCAAAACTTAGTTGAGGATTGTTATTACATGATGGATTTGGCTGACATGTTATATTATGGCTTAAGGTGATATCTTACATAATGGCTTTAGCTGACATTTTATATTTTGGCTTAGGCTGATGTCTTAGATGTTGTGGCATTAGCTGATGTCTTACATTGTACAGAGGTGCATTTTTTAATTTAATTATTTTGAACTGAGGTCTGGATGTAAGCCCACCAGCTCGATGTGACACAGGGCTCCTCTGTACTGCAGTGCAGGGTTTGGGAGTGTTTTTGATCAGGCAGACTGATGAGAGCCAGTCCCCCGTGTCACCCAGCCTGTCGCCCGTCCTCCCGCCCCACAGGCTGCCAGGACATCGCTGAGGAGTTCCGCTCACAGGAGATCGACGGGCAGGCCCTGCTGCTGCTGACCGAAGAGCACCTGATGAACGCCATGAACATCCGCCTGGGGCCCGCGCTCAAGATCTGTGCCCGCATCAACTCCCTGAAGGACACCTAGAGAGAGAGAGACAGAGAGAGGGGGGGGGGTGTGGAGAGAGAATGAGAGGCAGAGAGAGAGAGAGAGAGAGAGGAAAGGCAGAGAGAGAGAATAAGCTGGAAGAGACAGTAACAGAATATGTGTATGTGTGTGAGAAAGAGAGAATGAGAGAGAGAGAGGGAGAGGGGGGAGAGAATGAGAGGCAGAGAGAGAGAGATTAAACTGGAAAAGACAGAGTAACAGAATGTGTGTGTGTGTGTGTGTGAGAGAGAGAGAGAGAGAGAGAGAGAAAGAGATATTAAGCTGGAGGAAGAGACAGAGTAAAAGAGTATGTGTGAGAATATGAGTATGGGCGATACAGGGAGTGGCAGAGGCAGAAAGATGCCAAAGTAGCTGCCCTAAATGTTCCAAGACCTGTGGACACAAGACTAATGTGCAGCTGATTCAAAGCCTGAAGTGTGTTCCTTTGTGCTTACAAGCCCTTCACCCCCAAAGCACCCCATACGGTCCTACAGAGGGCTTTCCCATAATGCACAGCAGCTCAAGTACACAAGTAAGCTCAGATCACATGACATAGCAAGAAGCTATTTTCGCTCTGAGGAAAATTAAATTCACGGCGTTTGCTCTTGGTCCAGCTAAGGAGGGTCTGTTCACTGTGTAAATCGTGGAAGGAAGTAGTTCCAGAGATAGATTTTAACAGATTTTTTCGGCGATGCAGGGAAAGAACTTTCAGTAGAAAGCACAGGTAGCCATCTTGGTTTTGTGCAGTGTTTTTGCTACTCCCACGGAACAGTGCTGGGGAAAACTTTTTAAATGCTGTTCAGAAGAGCACCCTTTGAGCTTTTCATATTGTCACATGTTCAAGATCTCAGCCTTTCTTCTTTGTGAATTACAGTTGCCTGTAGCATTCAAGGTAGACATTGTAGCAGTGGCAGCAGAAAATGTAGATAACCACTTAATACAGTTGACCACATGTGAGATTAGTCATTCATCTGAGTCATTTACTACCACCATCAAATATGTGCTAAAGGTAAACCTATTCTGAATGATTTCTCCGATACATACAGGCCCACCACCCGATAGAAGCAGGCTCACATTGATCTAAATTTTTACTTCTTTATACTAAATGTAACAGGTTATTGTGCACTTTCTTCAGAGCAGGTTTGCTCTTAGATTTTAAGAAAACAAACTGGCTGTGATCAATCACAGAGTTTGTGCTTTACTTTATCACTGAAACCCATGAAGGACTGCATTTGAAAAAAATGTCAAGTTACTATTGTTTTACAAATATTCTGTATTCCCTGGAAAATAGATAAATATCCTTGTGCACATTAGAGAAATATTTAATATCTAGGTAGCATGTTCTCATTAAAACACATACAGTATTCTATTTGTAATGAATAAATACACATATACAGTCTATGATAAATTACAGCCTATGGTCCCGGTTGACTTCTGAGTCATGAATGAGTATTGCTTGCTCGGAGGGAGAGATGGTTTACTGTTCTTTTTGTGCTGAACCAGAAATACCCTGTAAAGATACATTTATGTGTACTCTCTGTGTCTCTTTTGAAGATACTATTTTTCTATAAATATGTATAAACAAATGAAGTGCTGCAGTGTGTCATTGTGTACCTGTGTGAATTAAGCATTTAAAAACAGTTTTGTAAATACCCTAAATATTAAAATATTAAGTGGGAAAATTAAGAAACATTGTCATACAAAGGTGGAATATTGTACTAGTCATATATATTACTAAATACAGTGTAGTGTAATACATATGTAAAACATGCACACATGACATTTAAAATATATATGTATTTACAATCTTAAATATCGACATCAGGAAATTGCAATTTTTTTTATTTAAATGGTTTAAATTTATATGAAAAAAATGCAAAGATGAAACACAGAATGTTCTCTCTGCATTTAATTGTATAAGGAAATCAAATGAATTGAGTGAGAAATCATGTGATATAAGGTACTGAAACCTGAAAGTGAACAGATTAGAAATTTATCCCAAGATGAAGCGTAGCTGTATCCACTGAGCACTTGCTGGATAGATGGGTGCAACAAAGGAAATTAGAAGGAGAAAATTTTTTAGATCAGAAAACCTGCTTATGAAAGTAGCCAGGAAAGACAAAGTAGTTCTGAGATAATTGTAAATCATCAAAACAAACTCACTGCCACTGGCAGCTGTAAAATGGAAGCAGGACTTGCTTACTGGCCCTGACCACTGGCACAAGCTCTACAATATCAGGTCTGTATGGTTTAACTCTAACCACACTGTATTTTCTGCTTAACTCTATCCTTATGCTGTTTATCAGATCTCGGTAAAGTACGATTTGTTCTGGAAATAACAAATGCAAATGCACTACTTGACGATAAAAACAATACTTGGTTAGAAAGGAAAATAATGAAATCAAGCTCATGTAAATGTATGACACAAAGACAATATTTTTCCTGGACCCTAGATCTCCACAAGCCAGTTCCCCACTTGGAGCAAGATGCATAATATACAAGAGAGAAAATGGTTTTATTGATTTTTTAGGGCAGTAAAGTCCTAAGGCATAGATACATCCATATTTTTACATTTAAAATTTATAACCACAGAGAACTAGCATTAACTCATTTTTAATTAAATGTAACAGTATTTTTCGGGGTTGCTGTGTGACTTGTGGTATATTATCAATTAATATTTACCAGACAGAGTTTTGAATTTATCCGTTTTTATTTTGGGCACTTTCTATTAATTATTAGAACTATCATTTCTGTAGACCTATACGGCTTTTTATGAAGCAGCGGTCATTAGTTGAAAACATACACATACACACCTAGCTGTCCAGGAGTGGAATTGTCCTCCCCTGCTGTGCATAAAAACGAGAGTGCCGCTAGGTGGCAGTAACTATTTGGAAATGGAAACGCTCTCAAACAAGGTTGGAATCAAACAATCTGAAAGTACAGGTATCATGTAACATGAATCTTCCTTCAATTTCCTGGCCGGAACAAGTGAAAAGAGCATGAAAAACTTTATGAAGACGTTTATGCTGGTCATACAATTGTAGAAATTAGTAAATATAAACCCTGTCTAATATATAACATGCGCGTAGTAAAATAATGCTAAGACAATAGAAAAGGGTTTGAGCGAGAAAAAAAAAGAGAGGGACCGAGGACCGTTAGTTTTCACTCCTAGCCACCTCATTGGCTGGAAGTTTTCTGGGGCTTTTTCTGGACTTACAATTGGCTATAAAATCCATTATTATGCTGTAATGCTGACTTTTTGGAATGACATCTTTACCGCTAATGGAATAGAACTACAACGCACAGTAAAGAGCCACTATACGATTGCTCCTTGGATTTCCTTTTGTTGGACATTGTTCAAATAATATCTGCGGGCTTCAGTCTGTTCTTTTATTGGCTTTTTATTCTGACAACTTTTCCCCAAACTTTACCCCATCTCTGCGTATCGCCGGAAAACTTTTTCCTGTCTGTGCCATGGCAAATACTTGCTTGCAGTTCAGCGGTTTCTTGGTCAGTTGTATTGGCTGGATTGGAATAATTATTGCTACAGCCACCAATGACTGGGTCGTCACCTGCAAGTATGGCATGAACACTTGCAAGAAGATGGACGAACTGGGAGCCAAAGGCTTATGGGCGGAATGCGTTATTTCAACAGCTCTGTATCACTGCATATCACTGACTCAGATTCTCGACTTACCTGGTAATTATTGGCACCGGACTTTCAACTTCAACTTATCCTCGATCCTGCGGTTGGGGAATATATAATTATTTTAAGAAGGCCTAATTCAAAAGATCTATAACATATGTAACAAAACATATAACTATTGTAATAAAAACGTATGTACTTTTAAAAATGTAGCTACTTGTTGGCAGAGGTATTCAAAGTAGTGTCCAGAGAAAAACATAATTTTAAATGAACATGCTCATGAATTGTCGCCATTCATGGAACTGCAGTAATACAAGAAATATAAATATTCGGTGGAATAACTGAAAGAACGCTATTTAAATATATTTATATAGACCACACGCTGATGTGAATTAATATTGTTATGAATACGTAAACATTAAAATAAAATATTTTTAGCGTATGGACTTCACGCGACAGGTGTTTTAAGCGCCGTTTGTTTCAAATTTTAATCTGTTGTATTTACAGATGAAACGTTTTCCGTTTTCTTCGTAGACTTGTTGTATTTACAGATTAAACGTTTTCCATGTTCAATGTGGACTTTAAAAAATTATTTTCCCCCACTTCTGCTGCCAGCTTACATCCAGACGTCGCGTGCGCTGATGATCACTGCTTCGATTCTCGGACTACCTGCAGTAGCTCTCGTACTCGTGTCCATGCCCTGCATCAATCTGGGAAACGAACCCGAGAGCGCTAAGAGCAAGCGGTCAGTTCTGGGAGGAATCCTGATTCTGGTGATAGGTAAGTGAACCAAACATTCTCAATTACAGGATAGACCACTCCAGAACGAATCTTGTAATGAAATTAGCACTTACATCGTAACAGATGGTGTAGCCGATCAAATGGATTTGAACAATGACGTTTGGAATTACAATTTAACAGTTCTTCTCTAGTTAGAGGTGCGAAGTCAATAATCTTTGTTTGAACAAAGCTTTTTTTTAAAAAATGATGTTCAGCTGCGTGTTTAATTAAAAAAATAATCGAATAAACCACTAAAATATGCGAAATATTAGAAACAAAAATAAGCAACATCACTTGTGATTAGCGAATAAATCTAAAGCAGGAGGGACAACGTTCCAACTGCCAGAGCCCAGCTCCATCACTACCCCGAGGTCCCCATCAAAATCAGGACCAAAAGAGTATTGAACTAGTCTGCCATATATTTTCATTTTTTCATATATCCTTGTTTGGATAGCTACCATCACTCAGATACATAACATGCGCAATTGTGAGTCAAAAATAGAGTACGTTTGTAGATTTTTAGTTATTTTTGCTACGCAGGACACTTGGTGCGAGCATCATTAGCCTCTGCAGACAGTTTTATTAAGTCCTTATCTATATATGGGAGGGGGAAACAGATACATGGGATTTAACTGAATTTGGGACATTACAACTGTGATTTTTACGACAGCACTGAACCCAGAGCACTTGTGCAATCACCCAGCTTTATGAATAGATATTGAAGGCAAGCAGATGCGAATCCCTGGATTGGTGCTTTGTTTTGACGACGATGTCTCTCTTGCGCATCTCTCCCCAGCGGCGTGCGGGATCGTGTCTACCGTATGGTTCCCGATCGGAGCCCACCACGAGCAGGGCCTCATGTCCTTCGGCTTCTCCCTGTACGCGGGCTGGATTGGATCGGTCTTCTGCCTCCTGGGGGGGTCCATGATCAGCTGCTGCTCCTCCGACACCCCCTCCCAGTACGCGGAGGACCGCTTCTACTACTCCAAGCAGGGCGCCACTAACCCCGTGCCCCCCTCCTCCGCCAACCATGCGAAGAGCGCGCATGTGTGAGAGGGACGAACGCAGCGCGCGGGGCCGTCACTCAAAAAGGATAATGCCCCGCCTCTCCTCTCTTCCTCCGCCCACCTCTCCCCCACACATTCGGTTACCAGAGGCTGCTCGGCGGCAGCAGGGATTGTTTTTGTACTAATATTTCCTGTGCAGTAGAAATAACCGTCTGCCCCTTGAAGTTCAACTGGATTGGTATCAGCCAACAGCAGGACCTGGTGCAGCGTCGTCCAGATGTTACGCAACTCATCGGCCGTGCCGCCAACTCTCTATGTTAAAACAAAGGACTGAGAAATTTGCTTCAAAGTACAAAATACTTTTAAAAACTTTTTTTTTGTTAAATAATACATTGCTTTTTTCTATTTTAAATACTGAATATTTTTGTCATGAATGTTTAATGTTTTAACAATTTCAGTAGTCTGTATTTGTTAGCAAATTTCGAAATCATTTACATATGATATTATATGATTCTGTGTGCAAAATGTGCCTGAAAATGAAATACTGTAACTGGCTTTTCTGCTGAATGATTCCTCATCTTTAGGTACAATCAACATAAACTCAAAAAGTGTTTCTCAGAAACATTGATGTTAAAGTGCTTTTAAAGTTACACAAGTGACCACAGAACAGAATTGACTTCCAAAGATATTCCTAATATTAAATGTTAAAATCATTTCTAACATTTGCATTTGGGGAAAAAAAACACAGAATTTTGTGTCTTGGTTATTTATTGCAATAATTGTATCTGTTATATTTGTCTTCTTAAAAAAAGAATAAAAGTGTTTGTTTTTTTGCTGAATTGGCTGGTTTATGTGGCAGTTCTTTACAGTGAATGTGGCAGTTGCTGTAATGTAAATTATTCCCTGTAAGGGGTCATCACAAAAGGAAGTCACACCAAAACAGAACAAGCAATCCCTGTCATTTCAAAATGTGTTAAAGATGATAGCTGACCCCTGTAAGGCCGTGGGCCTACAGTAACTCTGTGGCGATGCTAACACCGCATACCAAAGAGGGCCCTGCCATCTTGTCCAACTGAATTGCTGCATCATCATTAAACATGCAGAACACTTGTGATAATGACCCTGCAGTGTTGCGTGGGAGCAGCGATGTATGCAGTCGGTAATGGTTACGCTGACTTTGAGTCTCACAGAATTACCATTACCGCTGACGTAGGACTCGACAAATGTCAAAACGGCTTCAAACCGTCTTCGGGCAGCCATAAGGAAAGATTTATAGAGTAATCATATCCATTTTCCCTGTTTGTATGCACAAGGAGGCACGCCCTCTCTTCTGAGCACGTTCAAACAATCAGTCATTGATTTGCCAGCTGCTCTGTAACGTCAGCTTTGGTTTAAGTGATCCCTGGCGATCTTATGTCCCGGAAAAATAGTCTGCACCAGATCAAGCTACCATTGACTCGTTTTTAAATAGGTCTCTGTCCTTTGAGGCAGGAGAGAGTGCAAAAATGTGTTCATCCCTATTTCTTATCCTGCACTTAACATAAGATGAAAACCACCTGTCCCTAATATATCCGAAGCCCTGCAGGGAGCATGAAATCAAATAGAAGCCTCGGAACCTGGAAAGTCGAACTTGGAACAAAAAACAACAAAAAGTTAAAGAAAAAAGTATGTAAGCTAAATGCTTTCCACAACACACAAGGAAAACATCCCTATGTGAATATATTAACTCACTTGCATTTGACTTTTTTGACACCCCCCCCCCCCCTTTTTTTTTCTGAAACTTCAGTTCCAGTTCTAAATTTCTCAGATTCACAAAAATTGCAACTCATAGCAAGTAGCTAAGAGAAAAACTAGTTCTCTATTATTGTACCAATTTCTTTTTTGCATTTCTAGTTTGGAATGCCTAGTTAAGGTACATTCGTTTTCATTGCTACAACCTCTTCTGTCAATTCTATGAAGCACAGAAAAGCACGGTCCCCTCCGAAGCATGCAATGTCAAACTGCTTCCTCTATTCCCACCACAGCCCACCAACTAAGCTTATTCAGACATTGAGATGCTTCATGTGTAGCCTGTGTAGACATAGAGGGTGCCTGGAGGATGAACGAAGGTCACTGGCTCAAGAAGCAACCCTGTCATCCTGCCAGCTGAAACCCCACCTCCCTGGGGGACGTCACGGCCAATCATGTGCTGTCCTGCACGACTGCCGGCCACAGCTGTTGCTGCCAAAGTTCGGTTTTCATACCTGTACTTCAACAGGATGTGCCACCCAGCATTACAGGGAGTTCCTTTTTGGTCAGTGCTTCAAATATTTAAGTCCTACATGACTGAAAAAACACAGCTCTCCTCAGCCAGCTCACAGCTCTTTGTGCTGACGGGCGCTGAAAAGCTAACCAACGGCCTTCCATCCCGACATCCAAGGTCAGCCTCGAGCTGGCGTGGTTATTTAGGGCTTCACTTTCTGTTACACTCTAAGCAATTTAGCCATTTGTTACCAATGAGTCATCGGAGTACAGGCTCAATTGCACTGGCTGTAAATCAGTGGACGGCAAGACAAACAAGGGAAGCACTAACGGAAAATAAAATGGATGAGATACGGGCAGAACGTAATAACTAAATAGGTGGGCACAGGCCGCACGAACAAGGTGCACATCATTACAGAGCCGTCCCTGCCTCCCCACTCTGAGCAAGTCTTGTATGCCGATGAAGGACTGCCTCCCTAGTATTTTCCTTAGTAGGCAGTTTCATATAAAGGGTGCTCCTGTAAAGCAGGAAGCAGAGAAATCAGACAAAGGGTGGCATGGATCCCATTGTTTTTAGGAATAGAAAACCTGATATAAATGTGCAGCTTACTAAGACAGGTATTTTCCCTTCCCAAAAAGCAATATACATACATAATAATAATACACACGCACACACACACACATTCAATATATTCAACAATATAGCTCATGTTGGTACATATGATTCCTCTTGCATTTTGAATCTATGAATATTATTTTCAGCAGATGCAGAATTCTGCCTATCCAGGATGATTGGTGTTGTAATAGATTGTAAAAAGGACAGGTGTGTGATATCTTCACACCCATTGATGATGCATCCCTTCTGGGAATAGGGTATTGCAGTCCTATGAAAAATCAGACAGAAATAGGTAAACCTGGTCATCTTGAATTCTGACTAATGCTTTTGTTAAAAAATGTGCAGTAGAAATTGAACATGCAAATGCTTTGTACTGCACAGGACTGATTTGGTAATGAAATGTATGAGTTTTTGAGCTGGCCTACATCAGACTGGTTTCCCAAAGTTTCATTGTTTTTTTTTTTTGACAGGACATTTGTAATGTTCTGCTATTGTAGTATTGTTTGATTATGGGAAACCCAAAGGCCTTTCCAGACTATTTCCCCCAGAGTCCTGATTTATATACTGTATCATGTCCTGTTAACTTAAGTTGACCGAAGTCCTTTCATTTTTGGGCTTTATTTCTGATTATTTCAGTTCTCTGGTATTTCTTTCTTAAGCTAAACAGACAGCCCTCTTTCCAACTGCCTGACACATCCACATAATTTTGTTTGTGGTGGACTGACTGTCACGTGCAAGGTGTTAAGGTGACTGTAATGCAGAGAATCTGTAATACACCCTAATTTTAAAGGGAGGTTAGGTGTGTGAACTAAACTGTATTCTTGGCTAGAAATAGCTGTACAAAATAAGTATTGTACCTTACTGAACCTATGTTTAGCAGTTGTCTATGACCATGAAATGCATTTTTTGTACGTCGCTTTGGATAAAAGCGTCTGCCAAATAAATGTAATGTAATGTAATGGGACATAAGGATTTAAATGTTAAAACTTTGTTTAAAGATATGACTACAAAGTGCAGGAAATTTGAGCTACGGTACCATTACAGTAAGCAGTCTAGAATTCAGTTTCCTCTTGTGTACGACATGCTATTACATGTTTTCTTTTAAATTCAGGCTGAAATATTTAAAGACAAGATCCAATAAATTGGTATAAACAGCTTTTTAAAGATATTGTACTCCATTTAATAACTTCAGGGTTATTAAATGGGCTTCAGCAGACCCAATGCCACATAACTCTGTAATGGTGCCAAACTGGAACTAAGCACCTAATTTACCTAACATAACTTTATTTACATGGGGCTGTATTATCCTGGCTTGGACAATAACTTTATGAAGCTGATCATTTTGAGGAGCTGATACTTCACAAATGTCTGCGATATAATGAACGGGCCAAATTGCTCTAAAAGTGTATTCCTAAACTAATGGAATGCTGCTCAGTGCCCAAACCATGATGCCCAGTCAAGGGGCACTTGTTATGACCGTGTGAGGGACAAACGGGCGATCCAGCGAGGCGATACTGGTGTGGAACGAGTCTCCGTCCGAGCGGCCAAACCCTTATCTCTCCGCTCCAGAGCTGAAATGGGATAGCAGATGTACAAGGCAGGAAAGCAAAACATTTCATCAAACAACATTGTGGCAGCCAGGTTCTCCACACCCAGTCAACAAGTTGCCGTTAGACACAAAAAAGCATTTTTGAACCGCAGTAACACTGGTGTCATTGTGACCAGTACAGCTTATCTTCTTTCGCATTTGTTTTTGAAAGTTTTGCTAAATATGTCACTTGCCGTGCTTTAAATCACGGCTATATTCTCACCAAACAACGGTAAAGTAAGAGACTACAAGGCATCTGCAATAAATAACTTTCATTTGTTGCATGGAGGCAATATCAACAAGTCATTACACAGTGCACCAGAAGGGCATGACCACACATTAAAAATATAAACAAACCAGAACACAGCAACTTCATATCAGAAATGCACAATTTACAGCAAAAACAACAAATTTTCAGGGGGAAGCCAGTCTTTAACATTGCCCATACAAAGACCAAATAAACCATAGCGACAGCTAGGAAGATAGTTTACAAGAACACAAAAGCTAAGCTTTTCATTTTCTTCCAAGACACACACACACAAAAAAAAACCAAAACAAATAGTAGCTGACTTTAAAAGCAATAGTGGCAACATTTGTTTTCATTATTTTTTCCTTAGAATTCTGTAATAAAATAGCTCTTTTATGCTTATCCTCTCTACGCTATTTCGTACCGTAATCTAAATCTAGGTTCCCTCATTCGAAAGGAAAGAGTAGAGCCTTCAGCTGAGCCCCGAGTCGACTCCTTTTAAAAATACAGGGCTTCGCTGCTTTGTGGAGGCCAGTCTCTGTGGCTGTGGTAAGCAAAGGGGTGTTGAGACTGACCAGAAACCCCCCACTCAAGCAGAAAACATTGGAGAACCCACAGTTACGAAAACACCGGTTAAAAAAATACTTTATCTTCTTTTAGCTCACTCCATTCTACTGAAGTCTAATGGTCACTTTCGTTTCGTTGATAAAGTAAACAAATGTCGCAAACTTTGGCTTGCTTTGTAAACAGAAGGCTGCAGTAGAAGGGGGCGGGGTTAGGTACAGAACAGCGTCAAGGGTCGTCCCTACCTGTCTCTCAGCCCCCCCCCCCCGCCCCCCCAAATTGCTACATTTTATAGCTGTAATATGTCTCGTCGTGGTCACCGCACATGCAAATACTCGACAACACTCTACTCCGGGACCCCTGTGTCTCAACATGCAAGAGAGTCAAACAAGCTTCCACTTTACACACAGGCGGCCATACCAAACACCATTAATCTTGTACCGAACGAGGCCCCCCCCGGCAGCACCCTACCCATAAAAGCCTGCAGGTGCGGTAAACAGAGGTGCTGAAGATGGCTGGATCCCCGCTGACATAAACTTAAGAGACACTGCATTGTTTCCCTCCTAACAGGCATGGCTTCTGCTGACTGCATTCGCTCGCAGATAGGAAGCCTGCTTTTCTTTTTGGCAGAATTTGTGAGGATTTCTAACAGGTAGAACGCATCTTCATTCAGACGGTCAAAAGCAGCTATGTCACCCTTACATTTGGCTTTGGATGACGATCCTAAGGGAGCAGGGGAAAGTGGGAGGGTACTGGAAGTGCAGACATGGCGGAATGGAATTACTCCATTTTACAGATAAGACTTCTCTTAGCGGGACAAGTTTTTGTGAGCTGCCGCGGGGGCCTTGTTTGGTCCTTTTGGACCCGGACGGTCGAGCGATAGGCAGAAACGAGTCGGAACTGGTTACCGGAGTCACCTGACAACACCTGAGTCACAGAGGAGAGAGAGGAAACGGCAAAACACCAGAAGAGCAGAACACCACACTCCAGACAGAAGCATTCATCACAAGCGACAGGGGGCTTCCCGTTCATGCATTGACTTTGTTTACTCCACAGGTGTACGTATACTTCTTTTTTCGGTCTCGCACTTCTCAACGGACACCGACAAGCCAGAAAACAAGCAAACAAACAAAACAACCCACCAGTTACAGTGTAATATTGTGTTCACGGATCAGCCTGCTTTCCGAGATGGCCAATGGGGCAAATCCAAGGCCGTCGCTATGGTGAAGCGAAGATGACAGACAACAGCAGCACAAGCAAAAACCGAGTACAAAAAGAAGACCTGATGGATGGCCCTAAGCTCCTCCCACTCCTGACAGTGTGTTAGAAAACGTGGATGGATTCGCTGCTGATGATAAAAGCTCAAGCACACTCTGGGAGATGAAGGCACTATTGCAAGCAAAGTCCAATTACTATTTGCGGCCCTGCAACCACCCACCCACCCCATCCACCGGGCTAAATGTCAGAGAGCCGGAGATTAGATTGAAGGAAAGACCTCTGATTTCCTTGCCCTGGATTTAAGGCTCTTTCTGAAGCACTGAGCTATGTACGTTTTTAAGTGCATGTCCTCACCTCCACCCATGAGTTGTGTGGCCAGATTTACTGGCTTTCCAAAGCACAACAGGTCATGAAATGGGTTTGGCCATTTAAGGACAGAAGATATGACTGTTAAACCTGGGTTTGGCCTATCAGATAAATAAAACAATAAATCGAGGAGCCATAAAAGGAGTCAATAGGAGTCAAAACCAAAAAAATAAAACAGTTGTTTGACCCCCTTTGAACCATCCAGACTTTAAATATGAAATAAAGCTACAAAGTTCTAAATTTATGTAAGGTTAGGTCTGGATCTAGATTTCAGCAAATTTCCTAGAATCAGACAGTTTTTCACAGGGATCAACTGACACAGAAGGCTGAGCACAGAAAGCTGGCCTGGCTACACTTCCTTACAGCAGCTGTCACAGGAAGGGGCAGGGCTTTGGGACAAAACTCCCGAGTCATCACAGGAAGCATCGTCCCACCCCATACTTTCAACGTCCTATGAGAATGGTAAGACAAGAACATGGCACCTACTGACCCATATCTACTCATGATGCTGTGATAGTAATGTCTCTCTTGAGGGCTTAGCAAATGACACTCTGACCATGTCAGAACACCAGTTAGACTGAAAACCCTGCAGTTCAGAGCCTCTGTACTCAGGTCACTGCTGGTACGATCCTGGCAGAGTGCCAGTTTACCACACTTTTGTGAAATGGGTAAATTGGATACATTTAGTAAACATCGAGTAATTTGGTTGTTTTCAATTTCAACAGATCTTTTTTGCATTTTTGAAAATGAAACTGAGTTCAAATTTGGGATTTCAGATTTCACCATAAAAATTAATCCATCAAACAATAAATACGAGTGGTCCAAAAAACTAAAAAAAATTCAAAGCAAGGAATTCAAAATAAAGGAAGGCTATATAAAAGCTCGATATGAACAGAGTGAACATTCTAGCCCAGAAGGTTTGCTGCAGCTTTTGACAGACGGGTTACATTCACAGACACTCTCATTCTGGCGAGTAATCGAGCTCATCGTCCGCGATCAGGGCGGCGAAGCCCTGGCTGGCTTTGCCTTTGCCCCGCGGCCGGCTGCTCTGAGCGGAGGTCCTGTTGCCGTCGGCGCTCTCCGGCGCCGGCTGCTCCGGCTGCTGCTCCGGCTGCTGCTTCTGCGGCTGGTAGCCGTCCTCCTCCGCGCCGCCCCAGCCCTGGTACTCGCCCCCGCCATCCTGCGGGTAGAGGTCGTCGTCCACTGCGATGCTGTCGTCCACGCCGGCGTCGTAGCGCTGGTACGTGCTGGCGTGGGCCTCCTCCTCCCGGGCGGTGATCTCCAGGGTGCTGTTCCACATGCCGTAGCCGAAGTAGATCAGCACACCTGCGGGCAGGAGGGAGGCGGAGGGACAGTCATCTCTGGATGTTTTAACTTGGTGGGTCCAAAAACCGGCCTCTGAAAATTACCTGTAGTTCACTTTGTTGTTATCATTTAACGTTAGCGCTAACTGGAGCTTCGGATAAAACGTTTTTAAATGTTTATGGGCATTTGAACATTAACTCGTGCCAAAATTTTCAGATTCTGATTTCAGATTGTACCAAAAAAGTAATAAACTTTATTCATATATATGATACCTCCAATTCAAGTAATTTGAAGCCCCATGTACTAACAAAATAAAAAAAAAAACATATTATAAAAACAATTAAAAGAAAAAACTCAGATAAAATGGAAAAAACTAAAAATACACACTAAGGAAACTTAACATAGTCTGATAGGAGTTTTGCAATGTATTCCATATAAATCACTGAAAACTCACCAAAGGCAAACTGTATGTTGTCCTGATACAACTCAAGTTATTGTCACTGTTCAAATACCATGGCCATGCTCTGAACTTAGAAAGTTACTTTTAATTACAGTGCAGCCTGGCCTTGGAACATGCTACAAAACAGATAAATTCTGAGAACTTGTGACCCTGGCTGAATTTAAAGGCTTGATCCTTTCTTCAGTAACCGAGAAAAGATCCTGTTACCAACATTTCCCATCACGGATAATGTATGTACAGTACTTTGTAACTCTATTTGTAGTGACAGTCAAAACCTATAAGGAATGTATTCTATCTGATGCAGCTTTTTTGGCCAGGACTCAAAGGGACTTTCGCAAAAGATATCTCAAAGGGATCTCACAGGAAATATAAAGGACAGATAAAAAAGGAAATGAAAATTTTATAGTGTCAAATACTTTTCCACAGGTTAAGTGCAGCAGTAAGTCATTACTCCTCCCATTGTTTAGTCTGGCATTTAAGTGTGCATTCTCTATATTTATGTCATTCAAGGTTTGCAATGGAACTATAATATTTTAGAGAATGGCTAATATCCAAGTAAATAATTTCAATCACATAGTACTGACAATGCATTGTAGAAAACCGAAATACAAAAACTGAAAAACTGTAAAAAAACAGACCTGGGTCAAATACATATTTGTTTTGGATTTAAATACTTTTCTGCGCTTTACTGATCTTGTCTGATGTATTAGAACCATTTAAATACTCTCAAAAAGTGCAAACCCTGCCTTCTGGTCATATTGGCAGGCTCAATTACACCAGGCAAGATCAATAGAGCACAGAAAAGTATTTGGATCCAAAACAAATATGTATTTCACCCAGGTTTGGTAAGAAAGCTACTGTAGGAAGCAGAGAACACAGAATATAATGCATCACCCTC